>NC_087516.1:58582027-58841115 GCF_963921805.1 Phalacrocorax carbo
TTCATACACACAAACATGCACAGAGAAAGAAGCAAGCTTTAGTAGACCTAGGAAAGGCAGCCTCTTTCTAAGGGCCACACAATGCCAAATCTGGAAGTCTACTAGGTCCTCAGATAAGTCATACACAAGTAACAGACCACAGAGCAAATATTAACCATATTATTATAAAGTTTAGTGATTTCACTATAACACATTAAGAATTTCAGGGAAGAAAAGTATTTTTATTGTTGTTATCTGTAACTCCTCACCTATGTACTTACACAACCTGTTGGTGAGAGCAAACAATTCAAGTTGCCCAAGTTAACACAAGTATTCAGGAAAAAACCCACAAATTTCATTAATAGTGAATATGAGTCTCTGACAGACACAAACGGCCCAACAATTTTCATTGAATTAGATGACAGGCAGCTTCAGATCATGTTGTGAGAAAACTGAAAGACAAAAATGTATGAGCAATTTAAAATTAGGGCAACGTTCACATATTAAATAAAGGCAGACTGGTGCGATGTCAGACATGTACCTTTAAAATCGCTTTATAGCAGAATCGGACACAAAGGAAGAATACCTCAAGAATTTAAAGGTATGTCAAAATCAATGGTGTTGAAAGCAGAACTAGGATCAAGCACTTTTGGATGAGGATGGATGGGAAGACAGGAACTTGCAGCAGGGTCACTTACAGGCTCAATAGGTGTTCAACAGAAGCAGCCTGTTCACTTTTATGCTCTTGAAACTCTTCCTCAATTCACCATGAAGAGGGTACTTTGACAGCCAGATACTGAGTCATGTAACTATTACCTATTAAAAAAAATGATTGGTGGGGACAGGGAGGAGGAAGCTTTCTGCCTTTTGGGTCTTGATTGCATGCAGAAATGTCATCACTGCCAGAAAGTGTCCAGATTTCAGCTGCTTCCTCTTCATGGTCTTTAATGTCATTACTGTTAATATGTTCGGCAGATTTCTCTCTTCTCATTATCACAACAGTCAAAGAAAAGGATTGTTCCTTCACTTATGGAGCAATCAGGAAATGCAACAAGCTCCCTGTGATCAAACCCTGATTTTAGCTTTCACAAAGACGTTACTGCTTTCCCTCTTCTATGGTATAACAAGATATAAGTAAACTTTCCTCTAAAAATAATCTCCAACAAAGACAAAAGCACGAATACAAAGGTGTTGCTGGTGGGTTCAGAAGGTCTATGAACCAAATTTCTTTTCGATTCATAAGCCTGGCACTCTCCTTAGCCTTGCCTAAAGCCTGTCTGAAATGACCTACAGACATGTTCTCCACTAAGCTTCAGCTCCCCCAGTTTTTAAATATGGATAAGGTAATGAATACCTGGAGTTGGTTGAGACCTTTACTCCCTTCCAGGCTATTCAATAAAGCCTTTTTTTCAGTGATACCCACCAAGTAAAAGGCCCACTTCCTTCCTCCTCCCAAGCCACAAACTTTCTAGCACCACATTACAAATATTATACGTTTAAGTACACAGGTTATTACAATTTCCTCTTTAAAGCACTTGAGATCTACAGAAGAAAATGCCTAAGTAAGAGCCAGTTACTTTTAGTAGCACCATTACTATCAGTGCCAGTGGTACACTCTCCATCTTAAATAATACTAGGTTAATGTTCCAGGGTAAAATAATGTAACTTTCACCATTCAACACACACAAAAAAAGTAATGTAAGGTAAAAATACATACATTGGATATACAAAAGAAATATTGTCACAATCGAGTCATCGTAAGTAATTGCCTCATTTGTCAGACCGTCAGGCATAGCAAAAACTTCTGAATTCTTCTGAAGAGTTTTGCTATAGATATTATGGCTATTAAGTAATTTATTTCTTCTTCATAAGCTTAATCAGGAAGTGTGCACCCAAATGTTTTTACGTTAAAGCATGCAAGTGTATGCAATGTAAATAGTTGAGGAAGAACAGCTCACAGTGGTGAAGCTATCTGAAATCAGGTTATTACTTCCACTTGAAGAAGCAGATTGAATATGGAGAACAGTTTGCTAGCGCTAGTAAAATTGCAGGTGCTTGCTACCAAGGACCTTTTGGAAATCTTCCATGTATTTGTAATCTCTGGTTAATACAGATTTTTCACAGCAGGACCAGCAGGGGATTAATGAAATTACCTTCCAAAATCTTCTAAATTGCATAAACAGTTCTAAGATTCTAAGATAAACAATGCTGGCTTGCAGTTCTCCCAGACAGTGAATCCATCACGTGGAAAATAGAGACGTACTGAATTATCAGTGGTACCCAAGTCATTTGCCCAGCATGCAATGTAAAATCTTGATCTCTGAGTTTTTCATATGTCTTAGAGAGCTGAAAACTTCAGTCACGACTATGAAAGAATCTTTGCTCCACTAAGAAATTTTGTGCCATATGGGCAGAACAGGGTAGAAAATACCAGCCTGGAGTCCAGAGTGCTCATTCATGACAGTAAAGGCGGAAATACTTTTCTGCTCCTCCCTCTTCCTGCAATCTAAGTAGTCCTCAGAGCCTCCTGAATCCAGCACCATGTCCTGATACTCAGGATCAGTCTCAGTTTTCTGAACTACCTCATTCTTGCTAGACACCCAGTGTAGGAGCATCTTCCAGATATTTTTTTGCTTTCCATGAGACCTAAGGGTATTTGTATATATTTAGACATAAAATACTAGCAGTTTTCAGAGCACACTTTCACAAAGAATGAAAATGCTAGCTGACCTTCCAAAGTGTCTCAATACTTTTTGCTTGTCATGAGTTTCTCAACACCTTCCACAGCAGTAAAGTGCATAGGCGTTGCTCCTTTTTTCACGATTAATTTTCCAAGCTCAGGATGCTGTCACATTTAAAATTGCCAAAAAATCAGATTGAGAGTTGTGATGTTCTTAACCCATGTTCACATTCTGTAGAACATCACAAGTAAGTGTCGATTTGCCTTCTTAATTGCCATACCATATGTTGAAAACTTCCTTCAGTTAATACTTCCCTGAAGAATGGGAATTTTTGATGAAAGGACATAATGTGTAGTGTTGGGAATTAGTAGTTTTTATTAATTTTTTTAATAAAGTAATGAAAATATGACAAACACACAACTATTATTTTGTCATCTTTGCATCAACACAGTGAGAAACTGTTCTAGGACTATACCAAAACTCTTAATGGAGTTTAAACTGCTTTCTCAGACAACACACAAACTTAGTTTCAAAGCCTAAAGAGAACATGAATAAAAATGGTACTTAATTCAGAATCCTGCTGTGTGTGTGTTCTGAAACTTTTCAGTATCTCTAATATCTTTGCACTAATTTTCTATTTTCCTCCTATCAGGAGTCACTAATTTTGATTTCTCTCGAGAACTTATGCTCTCAGAATCACATCATCACCATATGAACTATAAAATACAGAAGCTGAAAACTAAAACTTGAATCACTCAGTATTTACAGTTGCTATACTTTGCACATAGTTTGTTTACTATCAGTTCTTAGAGTAGCCATCTACTGTAAAATCTTCATCAAGTAACATTAAAAGGATCTAATCCACTTTCTATTTTCCAGTGTGGATTGACTCTACTTCCTGTAATATCCAAGCTATTACATTAGGGAAGAGAACTGTTCCGTATTCACAAATCATAATAACTTCACTCTGAAACATTTATTTAATAGGATTATTATGTATGAGAATAATATTACATTACTATGTTTATTACTATTTCTGGGAATGCAAGGCCAACACATATGCATCTATAACGTTCATACTACCAATATACTACTCCAGGTTTCAAACCTGCGAATACTTATCTTCTTCCAGTACTGTGAGCACTTTTGCAAATTAAAATGTACAAATTCTACTCTATCACAGCAGCCAATACAGCAATCTCTAGTAAGGGTTTTAAGTCCAACCTTGCAATGACAGGATTAAGAAATATATTTGTATACTGGTATTTAATGGCTCTAAGCAAAAACCTCAAAGCTAACAAAACAAAAAAGGAGTCTGTGCAGTATCATTGGTTTTCTTTTTTCAAAATGCTAATCTCTTTGAAGACATTTTCGATTATTTCAAGGTCAAGGCTTACTTCTCAAAACTCACTACTGCTAATAAGAGGAATCATTTACCAAGCACTGCAAGATCTTTAAAAGGCTACCTATAAACATCACGTACTCCAGAGCAATAGTTTGTATCAGCCCAGATAGCTATGGCATGTTTTCACATCAGTGACTTAACGTTATCACTACAGAAGGCTTAAATGTTTTCTTAATAGTAAGCTATCTTCTTCAGGAGTCCATGCCAATTCTACAATAGCCACGTGCAAGCTTGCAGACTGGGATTTTATTCCTGTCTAAAGTAATGAACTCTAAAGACATCTGCAGCTGGGCATAATGCCCACGCTGGTATAATTACAATGCTATGTCAGCTTCTCATTGTTTAAGGTGATGGATTTCATATCTGGGCATGTTATCTTGCTGGAGTCAGTGGTATTTTTTTCTTGGAAACAAGCTGGAATGGCATAAGACTCTGCCAATTTCAAAGCACCATAATGTGTTTCTACAGCCTTTATCATAGGTAACATTATACAGCAATTTCTATTGTGTACCCTGCCGGGACTTTATTCAGAACAGGTGCTCAACAAACTTTCAGACTGTTACAGTGCAATGTACTTGTGAAAATCAAGATATGCACAGCCAACCCTCTCAACAAAACAGCAACAGTAGCATGCAAGCAGACTGGCACATTAAGTTTAACAGGCCCCTCAATAGGAACCCACCTCATTTATTAGATCATGGATCACATGTTGCATTGACAAGGGCAAAAGAGCTTTAAACTTTGAAACAATAGACAAAATTAATTCTCAGCAACAGCTTCCAGTTGTATTCACAACTGAAGAAAAGCCTTTTGGCTTCCAAATATCTTCTTGTTACTCAGCCACCACAGAACGCAGTTTGATCCAAGATGTTTTCCCAAGGCTTATTCTTGTTAATGCAACAGTAATAAAAACCAATACCTCTGGTACCATGAATAAAATATAACTGCCCATTTATATATTTGAACTTAAAGTCTTTGAGCAAAGGTTTGTAATATTCCATACAACAGACAAGAAGACTGTGAATATTAAGAATCTGCTTGAAATGTACAGCATCTTGTCTGATTCTCAAAACAGGGGAAGAAACCAATACAGAGTTCTCTAGAAATCAGTGCTGGATAAAAAGCAAAAAACAATCCACCAAAAAGCTACTATTTAAATATGATTCACTATGGGATGCTTCATAAATACTGAGACCATACCAAATATACATTATACATTAGTTACTGTAGATGCAAATTTGCCTTGATGAAGACAGAAACACCAATTCTTGTAGGAAAAAAAAAAAAGTGGTCATATAAAAAAAAATCAAACTAAATACTTCATATAAATAACTCTTTAGAAATAAATATACAGGTTTACACAAATATAACTAAAACCAGGCAGCTTTGAAACACTTATTCCAAAGGTAAGCACATAAGAAGCTGACAATATTTTGAAAAGCCACAAAGGGAAAACTTCCCACTACAGACCCTGTTCAGAGTGATACACTGTCAGGCATTAAAATCACCTGAAAGAGGTTTCTAATGAGACAAGAGGTTGCTTCCTCTGCCTTTGCAAAGGCCTGCAGTGCCTACTGCTCTAAAACTGGTAAGCGGGCTACCTTCACAAAGTCTTCATTGTGGACCATCCATGAAACGTGCTGTTAGCACACACTAAGGCCAGGATATCCTGGAAGGAGACATTTCCAGATTCATAATTCATTTGTGCTATGTGATTCTGGGCAGGTCATGAAACCTCTCTGGGCCTCAGTCTCTCTCTGAATGAAACAGGTACAACCACCCCAAACTCCAGATGATGCTGATGAATGTGATGTGTGCAATGCAGCTTGAGATCATTGATCAACATACTATAAGAGTAAACTATTACCGGTTCATCATCATCTGCTGTTCCACGCTTGGGAAACCAGTTTTAGCAAAACAGATTGTACAGAAATATCACAATATCTTCACGGACCTTTTAAGGAGCTAGTTAAAAGTTCCAGCAGAACTTCTCCTCAGGCACCTACAGAGCATTTTCTGAGAGCCCCAAACAGATTCAGTAACAGGTCTAGTGGCACAGTAAGTTGCATTGTGTTGGGCAGCAGGCATTGAGGTAAGAAAAGGGTTATCAGACAGTGAGTAATGGAACACCTGCTGGTCACCTATAGTCCGCTTTGAATCCACACTATACAGTTTCATCACTAACAGCATCAGAGTGTGAGTAATGCTGCAGGCCAAACATGGACCTGTCTGTCAACCTCCTGGTGTTCGGACAAAATGTCCTGAGAAGCTGATGTAGTAGCGACATTCAGGAAATGCAGGAATCATGGCTGGATCCCCGCCACTCATCAATGGCATGAGTGATTCACACTGTGGGTGTTATTCTTAAATTCTATGAAACCTTTCATTGTATGAGAGTCACATACATGGAGTCAATACGGCCCCTCAGGACTACTCAAAACCTTCATTGCTTTTAAAGCTTTTCAGCACTGAAAAGAATTTGAAATGATATCTCTAAATTGAAGCATGAGGGCAGACAAAAGTGCTGCAAAGCATCCAGACATGCTGTCTCACTACTGCTGGCCTGATCCACTGCCATACGCTGACGCAGTACACTACTCCAGATCCACCTCCCTGGCTATCATTTGCACAGGTGCAGGACAGGACTCCAGACTTAAATGGAAAAGCATAAGCACTGCTCATCTGTCAAGCACAGGATGTGCGGTTAAGAGCTAGAGGCCCTCTTCTGTACTGTGCCTCCTCAGCATCTCAAAGGAAGTAAAGGGAAACATTTATACACGCCTACAGACAAGGATTACAGGATCTGGATCCTGAGCCCCACTAAAATCAACAGGGCTGAATTTTCTCTCTTCCCTTACTACATCACTGTATAGAAGAAAAAAATATAGTCATGACTCAGAGTTTTCCTCTGAATCTGAATCAGCAATTCTGGATCTTCCTACGGTCATCTTTATTTCTGGGTGAAGTAGGTAGATAAGCAAAACCACTACCACAGACTGCCAGTGGGCAGACTTGGGCCTGTTCAGGACACTGGTTGAGAGAGTCCCTTGAGAGAAAGGCCTGAAAGGCAAAGGGGTCCAAGAAGGCTGGGCTTTCTTCAAGAAGGAAGTCCTGAAGGCACAGGAGCAGGCTGTCCCCATATGCCAAAAGACAAACTGGTGGGGAAGAAGCAGCCTGGCTGAACAAGGAGCTTTTGCTAGCACTCAGAGAGAAAGCGGAGTTTATCATTTTTGGAAGAAGGGGCAGTCAACTCAAGAAGAGCACAGGGACCTCATTAGGTCTTGCAGAGGCAAAATTGTGTAAGCAAAAGCCCAGCTAGAACTCAGTCTGGCCACTGTTGTCAAGACATAACAAAAAATGTCTTTACAAATATGTTAACAACAACAAAAAAAAAAAAGCTGAGGAGGATCTCCATCCTGTATTGGATGTGGGCAGAATCATTGTCACAAAGGATGAAGAAAAGGCTGAGGTACTAAATGCCTTCTTTTCCTCAGTCTTTAACACTCAGACCAGTTATCCCCAGGGTATTCAGCCCCTGGAGCTGGAAGGCAGGGACGGAGAGCAGAATAAATCCCCCATAATGCAGGAGGAAGCAGTTTATGACCTGCTGCTCCACCTGGACACTCACAAGTCCATAGGGCCACATAAGATTCACCCGAGAGTACTGAGGGAGCTGGCAGAGGAGCTTGCCGAGCCACTCTCCATCATTTATCAGCAGTCCTGGTTAACCAGGGAGGTCCCAGGCAACTGCAGGCTTGCCGATGTGACGCCCATCTACAAGAAAGGCTGGAAGGATGATCCGGGGAACTACAGGCCTGTCAGCCTGACCTTGGTGGTGGGGAAGGTTATAGAGCAGTTCATCTTGAGTGAGCTCACCAAGCATGTGCAGGACAACCAGGGCATCAGGCCCAGCCAGCATGGCTTCAGGAAAGGCAGGTCCTGCCTGAGCAACTGATCTCCTTCTATGACAGCGTGACCTCCCTAGAGGATGAGGGAAAGGCTGTGGATGTTGTCTACCTGGACTTTAGTAAAGCCTTTGACACTGTCTCCCACAGCATTCTCCTGGAGAAGCTGGCTGCTCATGGCTCAGACAGGCATACTTTTCGCTAGTTAGAAAACTGGCTGGACGGCCAAGGCCAGAGAGTTGTGGTGAGTGGAGTTTAATCCAGTTGGCTGCTGGTCACGAGCGAGGTTCCCCAGGGCTCAGTGTTGGGGCCAGTTGTGTTTAATATCTTTATCAATGATCTGGATGAGGGGATCGAGTGCACCCTCAGTAAGTTTGTAGGTGACACTAAGTTGGGTGGGAGTGTTGATCTGCTCGAGGGTAGGAAGGCTTTGCAGAGGGACCTGGACAGGCTGGATTGATGGGCCGAGGCCAATTGGATGAGGTTCAACAAGGCCAAGTGCCGGGTCCTGCACTTGAGTCAGAACCACCCCATGCAACACTACAGGCTATGGGAGGAGTGGCTGGAAAGCTGCCCAGTGGAAAAGGACCTGTAGATAGTGAGCAAGAGGCAACATGTAGGCGGTCTGGTTTTTGGAAGATGCAGGACATGTTTATTTTTCTCCCAACCTCCTCTTACTCCAGTAGGGTAAACAACTTTTATAGACCAGGAGCCTGCTGGGTAGGAACATCCCCAGGCAGTGTGGTGAGCTTTCCACTGCTCATTCTTGGCCAATTGGATGAGGTTCAACAAGGCCAAGTGCCGGGTCCTGCACTTGAGTCACAACAACCCCATGCAACACTACAGTCTATGGGAAGAGTGGCTGGAAACCTGCCTGGTGGAAAAGTGGGGTGTTGGTCAATAGCCAGCTGAATATGAACCAGCAGTGTGTCCAGGTGTCCAGGGAAGTGATCATGCACCTGTACTTGGTCCTGGTTAGGGAGCACCTTGAATAAATACTGTGTTCAGTTTTGCGCCTCTCACTCCAACAAGGACATTGAGGTGCACGTGCATGTCCAGAGAAGGGCAACCAAGTTGGTGAAGGGTCTGGAGAGGAGGTCTTAGGATGAGAGGCTGAGGGAACAGGGGTTGTTTAGCCTGGAGAAGAGGAGGCTGACAGGAGACCTTATCGCTCTCTACAACTACCTGGAAGGAGGTTGTAGCAAGGTAGATGTTGGTCTTTTTTCCCAAGTAACAAGCAATAGGAGAAGAGGAAATGGCCTCAAGTTGCATGAAGGGAGGTTTAGATTGGCTAGGAGGAAGAACTTCTTTGCTGAAAGAGTGGTCAGGTACTGGAACAGGCTGCCTAGAGAAGTGGTTGAGTCACCATCCCTGGAGGTGTTTAAAAAATGTGTAGAGGTGGCACTTAGGGACATGGTTTAGGAGACATTGTGGTGTTGGGTTGACAGTTGGACTTGATGATCTTAGAGGTCTTTTCCAACTTTAATGATGCCATGATTCCATGATTTAAAATTGGTGGAAGCTTTCCTAGAATGAAGATATGTTTTCTTGCCTATGATCTGCAGGATTTCTGGTACCTACTGCAGCGGTACATGCTGCAAAAAGGGTCAAACTCTACACCTGTTTCCTAAATCATCATAAGTCTCAAAAACCTGAGAATTAGTAGAAATATGTACAAATACTTATTTATCATAAAATTGTATAGTTCCATATTTGTACTGGAATTCTAAGTTTATATTGGGTTAGGTAAAGTATATGCATACCATGGTGTTCAGATTATTATTATACACTTAGAGCTAAATGAAGTCTCTGCCTATGAGCATGAAGTTCCCTGAGAAACTGACTTTATAAGCTGGCAGTACAGTGGTAGTCAGCTCTAAAATATATGTTGCTTTCTAGAAAGGACTTCAGACAAGTGGCACTGAGTCAATATCTACTGCTCTTCTCTGATGTTCTGTAGGTTCTTCAGTCAATTTAGAGTTGCTGCCTACCTACAAAGAACAACTTAAAACCATTAAAAACCCTCCAAATTTATCCAAGTCACTGGAAAACACAAAAGCACCTTTCAGTGTTAGCCTCAAAGTAAAAGAAATTCTTTTTAGGCACGCTTTCACCTTGCCAGACCTCAATCACTGGGGAAGTACTACATTTCAGGCAAAGATATTTGAGAAGAAAAAAGCTTCTACAAAATGCCTCTGAAAATCCAATTTCTAATTGTTCAGTTACTTGAGCTCGGTGGCTCCCTTCCATGTGAGGAGAGAGAGGTTGGTGCGGAGAGGATGCACATATCAGAACCACAGTTCAGCAGTGAAGACTACTCCATTTATTACCATGTTCATAACTACAGGGCTCCTGTATCACCAAATAGGTGGCAACAAACAACACCTTACTGTGGGGCTGCCGTTAGCCTGCCCAGTTAATATTCTGCCCAGAATTCTCATTTTCATAATACACACACCAGGTGTAACCTACCCAAGGCATTGCCTAGATAAATGAGACTTGAGTAAATATGCCCAGCTCAAACCGACTAGATTAATCCAGCATGTGCTGGATAACAGAGGTAACATTTCTTATAACACATACAGGCGGGAGGCCAAAGGGTGATAGAAACCACAGCAGGAACCACTAATTAGCCTCAAGGAAGGAAAAAGTCAGAAAGATTGGCCTGGGGCTATACGACTGTACCAGTGATCTAATGTAGAGAGCAATAAATAGTTAAGACAATATTCCCAGGGAAGGCAGAGGGGCTGGGGGGAGAAATGTGATACATGGATGTTGGATACCTTGTAAAAGCTGCAGCCTGATGAGAACAACCGCTACATGTAGTAGCCGAGCTGTCATCCACATACCTTGCATGTCACCTGGTTGAGTGAGTATCCCATTCCCCTGGCACTGAACAGGTCTGAACTGTACGACTGAGCTCTCACTTGCATGTGGTATGCGCATGTTTGTAGAACAGGAATTGTTATTGATCCACTGTATCTGTCTTGCCAAATAAATACATTTTAGATTATCCGTCAACAGGGGGTGTGGTTCTCTTCCAGTGGTCACCTCACCCAATCTCCCATGACTACTTCCGAGTGTTACCTGCAACACAGTGCATTATTAACTAGAGTAATATGAAGACTCATAATTGCTTCATAAAGGTTCTTAGAAGAATTAAGATACCAGGAGAAAAAAAGGAAGAAAAAAAAAAAGTATTTCAATGACCTCATAAAAAAGCCAATGCAGATGAAGTTTGCAATGTAACACACAAATGTCACATTCTTTTTTGGAAAGGTTAATAAAAAAATCTTAAAAGAAAATCCAAAGCCCTGTGCGTCACACCTGAAAACACACCAGACGTTTGCTCTTACAAACAAAAATTACCTTTAAATGACAGAAATCACTTGTGGAGAAAGTCAGAGTGTTTTTAAACTAAATTATTTCTCTTGAACAACGAAGTCTTTTTGCATGTATATAAAGCAAGCATTCTAGACAGACAAGGAGAGACACAGGAGTGTTGTCAAGCTTTTTCCAAGGTTTAGCCATTTGATAAAGCCTTTGATAATTTATTCATGAATGTTTAATCTGGGGCTTTAATCTTCAAACAGCTTCCTAACTAAGAGATTTGCTTTATTTCCTTTCCATATTCTGCCCCCACATAGTTACTTTTTAGTTTTGCAAGTGATTTTCTGCATCAATTAGCCCAGCAAGAACACGTCCATCTTCCAAACTTAAACTACACTTATCACAAATTAGTGAAAACTAGTGGTGAAAAAAACCCCACTCGCATTGTTTACTTAGACTAAATTAAATGGTACATTTCTGGCATATTAGACAACCACTAAAATATTGGCCTTTCAAGTACTGAAATGTAAAGGAACACTTTTCTTCATCTCTAGTTTGCTTCAAGTGTTACTGTAATGGTAATTTATTCCTAAGTGTTATGAAGAAATACCTTCCTTGTCATTTTAATTCTAAATACTTAGACTTCAGTTTGAATGTCCACAAGAATACGCTAGATTGAAATTACTCTTGAAAGTTTATTTTCTCAACCAACATCATCTGAGCTTATAAAATAACAGCACTCTAATGAGCAGAGCAATTATTTTGGGTTGAGGATGAGGTACTGAGTGATGAAGGCAGAAGGACACTGACGGACAGAGAACAGGACTTCCCACGCTCATGAAAGACAATGCTTGTAGCAGTGTTTCTTGAAGAATCATTTATGAGGATAAACAAACATGTTAGCCAAAAAAATTGGGTATAAACACCTTCTATAACAGTGCGTAGACTCATTTCCTCATTTCTTAATATTGTGAAAAAGGAAAAAAAAAATCAGTCAATTGCAGTGTACATTTATAAGAGGCTTAGGAAGACATGAAAAGCTTTCGAAAACAGCTACTGTTGCTTCTGAGGTCAACAAATTATTTTAGGGTCAACCCTGTCAACTTTTCACAGCCTAAGTATAACGTGTAGCAGAGTACTCCATTCACCTTTTGTAAAAAACAGTAATTCTTTAGCTAAAACAGTCCTTTAACCAATTTCTTTCTTTAGAAATTGATGCAGTTGAATTAGTTTCAATCTGAACCAGGTTGATTCATTTCATCACTTACCTTCAATAGTCTGCCACTGGGCTTGCATGTGCAAGTGGAATAAAAGATTTTCCAAGGACAACGCTCTACTGCTGGATATCTTAGATCAGAAATAAGACCCAGACCTGAACCCTTGCTAACAGAACCACTGAAAGCTAACAAACCCCCAATGGTACTGAAAGCCATGGTATTTATTTAGGTGCCCAAAACAAACTGAAGATTATTACTTACTGAAATAGACCCTTCACCTGGATGTCAACAGCCTATAAAAAGGAAATTTGGATATCACATTCCTGTACTTAAAAAACACCTCTTGTTTGTCAGTCTCTGTAAAAATCAGGAGTCAAATGTGAAGAAGAGAGTAGACACACATTTGGAGTATTACAGAAATGTAAGTATATCTGGAAAACTAGTTGATAAGAAGGGAGCTTCTTGTAGGTTAAAACCCCAAATAACAAAACTGCCATATCTGGAGAATTTTTTAAAACATAGAAAAACATTCTAAATTCGATGAAAACAGATTGTGTCATCTTATGATTCAAGTCTTCTCTTACATATTACTATATCCTGATTTTTAAGGTTTTGTTTGGTTTGATTTTGGGGTGGGGTTTTTTGGTTTGTTTTGTTTTTAAGTGATAAGACAATACAGCTATCCAAACTGTTTTCAGAAATTTTCATGTTATGAATAACATTCCATTAGGAAATTTTCAGTGCACAGTCACATAGTCTGGACCTCAACTTTTTTCCCACTCCAGACAAAAAACAAAGGTGATCAAAACCTTTTAATACTAATGGTATCTATATCCTCTGATCTTCTCTGAGGGTAGAGGGTTCAAAGAATTTGCTGGAATGAAAGGATTTGATGACTGCTTGGAATAAGATTAATTATATATTATCACAGTTCAACACAAACATCTACACAGAGGTTAATTGCTTATCTAGAACTAGCTAAATTTTTAAAACCAGGATTGGACCTTCCCAGTTTAGGTGGCAAAACGTCACTGCATGCCCTTCATCATATCATCACAGCTCACTGTTTCTTTCACTACTTAAAAAAAACAAACCTATTTTGATGTCATACCATCACTTGACTAATTTCTTTAACTGTATCATTACAGAAAACTTTTTAGAGACACAGCTGGCACATGTCCTAGAAACTAATTACATGAAATATGCAAAAAGCAGCAGCCTGCTTAGTGAACAAAAGCAAAGGCACAACATACTGGGTAGTAACACAAAACAGCCTAACACACGAAGCACAAGAAAATAGCATGGGGTAGATAATTTTTTTTAATTTTATTTATTATATATTTATTTATTGTTGAGGTATATCCTCAACAACTTCTGTCATGTTGTTCACTGGCTCTGTCACAGCTGAAGCAGGATCTACAAACCTGAGGTGGAACTTCTTGAGCTTTGACAATCATAACTGTATGAATCTTTCGAGATCTTGTCCCAACACCAGTCACTATCATATGTACGACATGGAAAGAGGCCGCTGCACAAAAGGTACTTCTGTTGCAAATGTGAAGGTGTAGGGATCTCATAACGTGCCTAATCTTCTCCTTATTTGCTTTGGGGCAATTAAACAGCACTTATTCCACCACCTTTGTGGCCTCCTCACTTTGAAAGGTTTCCCTTTCAACACTTTGCTACAGCTGACAGTCAGTCCAGAAGGAGGGAAGCTTTCAGGAGTGGTTCCACAGTCAGCAGGGGAACCACCACACAGCGGTTCCCTGCTAATAAAGTCTGTGCCCTCCTGAGAAACAAAATTCCTACACTCTTTTAATATTTTTCTATTTATTACAAACATTTCTTCAGTACTAACTGGATTTCCCCATCTGATTTAAAAAGAAAAAAAGCTGACAAAATGCACCGCTACCAGAACAGGGAGAACAGGGAACCGTGTTCCTGAGTGCACTGTAGTCATTACAGAGATGATTTGTATTTAAAAAGGGTCGGTCTCTGAAGATGTGTCAGAGATGGCTAGTACTGAGAATGGGAAATAACTGAAACCAGCATTATATTACACTCTAATTCAAAAACTGCATAATACACAGCTTTCCATTTGTTACCCAGAACCATCTCCTCAAAACTATGACCAAGGCCAGATTAGCCTTTTTTTAACCCCCAAGTAAAACCCAAGTGCCACCCGGCTCTCTGCTGGTGAGTGACATCCATCCTTCCTGACACTCAGACAGTCCCACAGATCACTGCCAATCAACCCGACCAGCAAATGTGATCTTGTGTTCATACAACTTGAAGATGACTCAGCAGACAGGCTACCTACAGCCTCCTAGCTACAGACCCAAACCAAAGCTTTGATAAGGTGCAGTCAAGCACCTGTACAACAGCATATTAACAAGTCTCCCCAGCACCGAGCGGACAGAACTCCTGAAGTGTCATTCTTGGGAATAAGATGGCAATCCAAGCTGTGGAAAATGATGGCTCAGCCCGTATTTGGATGGGCTTGTCCTTTATGAAGAACATATGATCATTTATTTTCATGAAAAGGAAATTATTTCCACTAAATTCACTGTCAGTCAAAAGCATTTTTAATGAACATGAAGAGAGAGCAGATTGCACTCTTACACAGAATGTCCTGTGAGGGCTAAGAAAGCCTGTGAAGTTATTCTTCGAATGTGTTTCCATGTGGAAATAACCTGGCACCTAGCCCACAAAACAAACAGATACCTTTCAGGCTCACAGTAGAGTTATTCTGGGAACCACGATGAATTCTAGAAGCTTCACAATAACACAGGAAATTTCTCCAGACACTACTTTAGATTGCATTTAACAGGAACTGATTCTGGCCTCAGTCAACATTCTTTTCTCTCTTCTTCCTCTGTAAGGAATGATTTACTTATAGTGATACAGCAGCAGAGGATAAATAAATAAAAAAAAAAAAACTTGGAAAAAAGGCAATGCATGCTAAACAACAAAATGTACTCTGTATTTCAGAGCACGTTTTGGTCTAAGGACCACAGACCTTCCTAGAAGTTCTGTGACAGCATCCACCTCTAGCCATGCATACGTTCTTGGAGATTTACTAAGGCATCAGACTCATTTCTCCATGAAACCCAGTTTAAGCACTGTTCAGCACTGTATGTGTCAGATTCTCCAAGGTGCCAGTTATGATGCTGGAAACACATTCACTATTTCTTGGAAGCGACACTACAGAGAAACACTGAGTAATTAAAAATATATATTTTTTAAAAATAGTGTTTTAATACTCAATTCTTAGAGCCTCTGTAACAGGCTTGATGACCTACTAGCTAAGAGGAGTTTCAACAAAAAGGCTAAGGAGCACATACATATTTTATGCTTTGAAATATCTGTATCTAACATTATTCTGACAGAACAAAGCTGCACCGTCAAAAAGTCTGGTAGAACCTAAATTTTATCCTCTTTCATCCTACAGCATAGGAATACATTACAGTTGAATTAAAAAAATAAATCTCTTTTTGCATTTGTTCATCTGTTTATCTTTTAAATCCTTTGTGAGATATGAATATCCTCCAGTCAAGGACAACAAAAGAAAAGATAAGTTATTTCTCACCTTAAACAACAATTCATATAGCTTTGGATATGTCCTGACTTGTATTTGAGAGATTCTGGCAAGTTCATTTTTGAACACGCATTTTATTCTTCTATTCTTATTTCATAGACTATTTATGTTTGCAGCTTAATTTCCTCTATAATGGTATTTTAGGCATTCATAAAAAAACTCATGAATATGGCTGGAAGCAAGTACTCCTCTCTCCAAGTCTTTTTAGAAGAAAAACTCTCAGGGTAGCTCTGCAGGCGGGATGTCCCACTGTTTTCTAATTCTCTTGCTATTACTTGACTCCATTTTCTAGAAAACTGTGCCCTCCATTTATTTTGTGTCAACACTGTGATTGCTAATACTTTTCTCCTCCTTTATCAACTGCAGGCTTCTAGTTATCTGCTAGCATAGCTGAAGTCGGGTATTGAGCTGAAAACGTTATTAGGTTGCATTGCTGGAAGAAAAGAAGGCAAACAGCATGTCTAGAGTCAAAGTACTGTAGCTACAGAATGAGAAAAATTTTCAGAACAGATTACAGCTCTGTGTAAAGGCGTCTGCAGCATTCAACACCTCAAGAAAAGATAGATGTTTGTAACATTAGACTTCACTGAGTAATATGAATTAACTTTTCTAGTTTTGCAAGCAATTATCCAAAGGTTATAAAAAGTCCCTCTCCAATTCTTCTTTTATTTATACTTCATAGCGGGATTCATGTATCATGTTCTCAGATTTTATTACCTTACCTGTCAAGAAGTAAAGAAACAGCTATTTCAACCAAACCACTCAGTTAACAAGCTCAAGTCTGTATGTTCAGCAATGGTTCAATCAATGCATGAAAACTGTAGCTTGCCATACACAGAGTTATATACCCCCTATAAAACCCCTAGGTTATATTCACAACTTTTTCTGAATAGTTCATTGTAGTTACTGGAGGTTCAGCTATATGACAAGCTAACACAGCTATTGTCCCCTTACAGGAATATATTCTTACTGTACTGATAACTGTTTAATACATAAATCTAAATGAATCATCACATAAGTGACAGACAATACCATACCTCATTTAAAGATCTTTAGGAAGAAAAGTAGGTCCCTGCTGAGATCGCACCAACTTAGAATCACGGAATCAATTAGGTTGGAAAAGACCTCTAAGATCATCAAGTCCAAACATAAACCTAACACTGCCAAGTCCACCATTAAACCATGTCCCTAAGTGCCACCTCTACACATCTTTCAAACACCTCCAGGGATGGTGACTCAACCACTTCTCTAGGCAGCCTGTTCCAGTACCTGACCACTCTTTCAGCAAAGAAGTTCTTCCTCCTAGCCAATCTAAACCTCCCTTCATGCAACTTGAGGCCATTTCCTCTTGTCCTATTGCCTGTTACTCGAGAAAAAAGACCAACACCCACCTTGCTACAACCTCCTTCCAGGTAGTTGTAGAGAGCAATAAGGTCTCCCCTCAGCTTCCTCTTCTCCAGGCTAAACAACCCCTGTTCCTTCAGCCACTCCTCGTAAGACTTGTCCTCCAGAACCTTCAACAGGTTCATTGCTCTTCTCTGGACATGCACGTGCACCTCAGTGTCCTTGTTGGAGTGAGGGACCCAAAACTGAACACAGTATTTGAGGTGCGGCCTCACCAGTGCCAGGTACAGGGGCACCATCACTTCCCTGCTCCTGCTGGCAACGCTATTTCTGATAGAAGCCAGGATACAGCCTTTCTGATACAACGTTCTTGGTCACACTGCTGGTTCATATTCAGCTGTCTACTGACCAACACCCCGACATCCTTTTCCACCAGGCAGCTTTCCAGCCACTCTTCCCATAGCCTGTAGCGTTGCATGGGGTGGTTCTGACTCAAGTGCAGGACCCGGCACTTGGCCTTGTTGAACCTCATCCAATTGGCCTCGGCCCATCAATCCAGCCTGTCCAGGTCCCTCTGCAAAGCCTTCCTACCCTCGAGCAGATCAACACTCCCACCCAACTTGGTGTCACCTACAAACTTACTGAGGGTGCACTCGATCCCCTCATCCAGATCATTGATAAAGATATTAAACACAACTGGCCCCAACACTGAGCCCTGGGGAACCTCGCTTGTGACCAGCAGCCAACTGGATTAAACTCCACTCACCACAACTCTCCGGGCTCGGCCGTCCAGCCAATTTTCTAACTAGCGAAAAGTATGCCTGTCTGAGCCATGAGCAGCCAGCTTCTCCAGGAGAATGCTGTGGGAGACAGTGTCAAGGGCTTTACTAAAGACCAGGTAGACAACATCCACAGCCTCTCCCTCATCCACCAAGCAGGTCGCCCGAGGCCAGCCTTATCCACTTATGTTCAGCATGCTGCATTTCCATGATCTTTACACGATATGCTAATACCAATTGATTGCCTCGTTTCTAAACTATTTTAGCAGTATTTTTTTACAATTTTCCTTCTACATGTATGGGAATACTTTTTCGTTTCTTTCTACTTACAGGGGAGTTTATCTCAATCCATATATGTACCTAGTGCGTAATGGAAGGCTTACAGTTTGGTTAGCACGTTGGCAGAGTTCAGTTAAATAATTCAAATCACACAGCACTAATGCATGGGCTTTGGCAATGCATCTCATGCCATCTGTTTGAAAAGTTTTGATAGCTCAGAGATTAGTCAGACAGAAATATTAATTCTTAATTGGAATGCATATTGCGATACTTCATTTGCCAGTAAGCCACAAGGGAAAGCAAGCTTTGAAGTATTAATTTGCTTCACAAAAAAAATAAACAAAAATAATTTGGTGGATCATATATAGGGTCAGGTGAACAAACTAGACAAAATCAAGAACTAACTTAAAACTGTCAAGAGTCCTTTTACAAGGTCTCTTTGGGGTCCCTGTGGGGGAAGGGATAAAAAGTAAATGCTACTCAGCTTGGTTTATATTGGCCATATGTAGAGAACGAGGTAAAATGGGAAAACATCTCAAAATATTTTAATTCTAGGCTCTGCAGATTTTGTCTATTCATAATTTGGAGAGAACTTCTGAAGTAATCTTATTTTAGGTAAAAGCTTATGAGAAAACCCAGTTTGCATCAGGTATACAATAACAAAGCTACTCCCACAAAATAATCTCTAGGAAGAAAAATCTTGTATTACTTTCTTTAAAGGATAATAATACTAAAATACTTTGACCTGGTTAAGAACAAAGCCTGAGCTCAGGGTAAACACCACATGAAACAGAGGTTTTTGAGCATGGCAAAGCACTGAGCAGACCAAGGTGGAAATGTGAGACTTAGCACTGTTGACACAGTTAAAGCCTGAGAAAGGGCATCTAGCACCCTAATGGTGGATGATTCTCTGCAGACGGAAGCCAAAGTATTGCCTAAGAAGATGAAAATAACACGTGCCTGATAAGAGCTCAACACTTAAAAGCAAAATATTAAAAATTGTGTAAGATTTTGATGACAAAAAGATTAGCATGGCTCGTGAGTAAATATGATGGACACAGGAGTTGGGGTGTGGTAAGTGAAGAGGCCAACATACAAATAAGGTTTATATTTCTTTTCAGAAGTCTCTCAGCTGATTTGTTTTCTGAGGACAAACACTTGTTTTCCAGATCTAATGACTTACATCAGAAAATCTCTCATTTTACTTTAAAGAATGTGTGGAAAAAATAACTTATTGATGAGTTACATGTCACCTGCTTTCTAGGTGTTCTTAGGCTTTATGTAAGATATTCATTATTATTCATATTATTGATAGTTCTGCACAGGAATTCACCACAACAGCAGCAGTATTTCACAGCATGGAACCATTTTGATCACAGGGCTGCTGCTGGCATGAGAGCTTCTTAAATCGATATGTTATCCTAAGTAAATAAGAAATGCCACTCTTAAAGCAGTAAACGAAGTTCACTTGACACAATGAGGAAACAACATCCGCACAGGGGCAGTCTGTCAATTTTCCAAAGATCCCCTCTATGCAATCCTACTACATCACTCTATGGCAGAGTGTGCGCAAAGGCCTTCATTGCTTCAGACAGTAATTTGTAGTCCTTCGCCAAAATCACATGCTTCCTGAAAAAACTTCCCAGACTTAGAGCATGCTGCTTTTATTTAAACAGACCCACTGCTGCTACATTGCTTGAAGTTGACACGTGCTTTGCAAGACACAAGCAATCGAGTATGTCTGTCTGTTCATAGTGAAAGGCGTACTTGGTGGCTGAAGTGCAACATGACAGTTCAACACAGAGGAAGACCATAGGAGGAAAAAAAAAAAAAAAGGGCCTTTCGGATGCCCACAATTTTAAGAAACCTGGCTGCTGAAATGTATTAGCTTTCGTCAGCACTGTTCTCTCAAAATATATTGTCAAAGTCCACATATCCAAAGGTAATAACTTAGAAGACATGGGTAACCACCTGCTGTGAAACGTTTTCTAATGTGCAAGAAAGTATGCTTGAATCTAATTTAATTACCTTGGGCACGCCAATAACGGTATCCTTTTCCATTTCTCTTTCTTTCAGAATAATAATTAAGCATTTTTTAGTATGAGACTAGCTTTGATCCCAAATTTACACCACCCGTCATCACCACCACTTGAAAGCACTCCTGTCGTTTCCAGTTCTTTGTTTAACAAGCTTGGAACACAGACTAATCTCACTCATATCACTTCACCTGTTTGTAAGAAATTTAATACATACAGGGAGGGAGAGACAGAGATAAAGTGACATGATGCATCAAGCCCCTTATGCCAACAAGTTTTTTCATGGAAACCACTATTTGGCAAACGAACAAGTCAGATTACTGAACAATGCGCCGCCCACAGTATTTTGTCTACAGGGTATTATGTAACAGCTGCTCTACTGACAATAGTTTCCCTTTCTGGGGGAAGGTAGGTAGGCAGCAGAAAGCGGTTTCACTTTTAGCTCAAAGAATCTTATTCCCTGGTTGGGAAAGGTAAACCTAACAGAAAAGGAGGTTACCAACTTATTGGACAGACAGTGTTGAGCTCATTCTAAAACTTCAGTGTTAGCATGAGGTGTCCAAATCCAATATTTTGATGTCTGGACAGAGGGATGTAATATTTTACTGCTGTATATATACCCATTAAATAACAGAACAAGAACAAGCTTTTCATGCAAAGCTAGTGCATTACAATAATTCCATGAAGTGCGTTTTGCTAGTGTTCAAGAAAGATAATACTCGAGCCACATTTCAATACCATGCTTATATATTACATCATATGTATAAGTGAGAGAAAAAAATCAGGAATTTCCATATGAAACTGGCAAAAGTATCAAGTTCAGCACAAGCTGTTTTGAAAGCAAAACCAGTGCTGAACCAGCTCCATTCATCTCTGTGAAGAAATATTTTTTTCCCTCAATTCAAAATAAGCTGTGTTTTATTCCACAACTTAACAGAGGCTTTAAGAAAGCACACAGCTCCATTGATCTACTTGCTTGCTTGTCACAGGGTACTCAGACTCATACATCAGAAAAGGCATATTGTTTAATGATCAAAGCCAAGGGACTGGGAATCAAGCCACCTGGCCTATTTTACAGGAAAAAAAAAAAAAATATATATATATATATATATAAAAAATAGATTAATTGATTAAGGAGATGCTAACTTGCTCCGGTGCTCAACAGAACAGGAGCTCATAAGGCCTTTGCACTCCTGCAGCAACACTAATAACTAGGCACAATCTCAGCCTCTGCCTTCCCCCAAGGCCAAGCCCATCCTGTGCACAGAGCATCACAGCACCTCAGCACGCTTGTGTCTAGACCATTGCCTCTTGAAGGCCTGATTTTAACATTTTCAGCCTTCACAAAATGCTCCAAGTTCCTTGGATGTACACATTAGTCTCGTGACTAGGAATAATAAGCACATAGTATAGCTTTTAGATTAAGATACGGGTGAAGACCCTCAAAAAAACGTATCACTAGTCAGGTGAAAGGCTTCTACAGCAGAGAAGACAAGAGTCAGAGACTGTTCAGATGTGTCCTATGGTAAAATCCAACCCATTCCATGGATTCTGATCCACCAACACAGAAAATAAAACAACCTAATACAAAGCTGTTTGGTTTAAACCATCCGTGAACAAATCAGTTACTGAAAAAATCATAACTGCTTCTAGAAATCTCATTAGAACAGAACACAAATTTCTAGAATTTGCCAGCTTTGATCTCATTTGCCATGTCGCAGGATAAAAGTCTGCAATGATAAACTGGTGCTTGTTCATCCACAGAAATGTGTGAATCTGTACAGCGCTGCCATTGAGATTCACAGGTCTTCACATTTTGGAGACGGCACAGTTGACCAGCGTCCAATCTTTCTGCAGAGCCATGCAGCACTGCCAGCTGTGAGGGCTGCTGTGCCTGCACTCACCTCTGCAGCTGCCTCGTGTGTGCATGCTCCAAATCCACACTGTATCAGAGGGACAGACCCAAGACCCACTCACTCAGCAGGCACAGGCTGCTCTCACCCTCCACCCACTCACTCCTACAGGCTCACCTTCCCTCAGGCACCTCAGGCTCACACGGCAGTGTCTTAAAGTGAACCAGCTGGACCTGTATCAACCTTCTCCCAGCTGCCACCTCCTCTGGGGGAGAGGGAGGAAATCTGGCCCTCCTACTGCCCATTATCAGATCATGTGCCTTTCAGCATCTCCAAAGATAATGCCACCATGGGCTGGATAAATGATCTCAGCAGGCTACAGGCAGTCTACCAGCACCTGCAGTAAATTAGTTATTTCATTGGGAGGTTTGGAATGCTTTATCAGTGATGGAAAAGTAATAATGGCTTAAAATGCTGATACATTCAAATCCAGCATGAACAGCATCCAAACAATTAAAAAAGCTTTTCTGAACTCCTTTTCCAAGCAGCCACATAATTAGTGTCTCCTCCTAGGCACATTTTTTGGCCCAAATCCTCTTTTGTCAGCAGACACCAAAGACTATTCCTGATTCTCCTATCATTGTGTGAGTCTACATCTTTTATTGCTGCCTTAGCACCAACAAAAGAAATATTAAACGCATTCTGATACCTAACTTACTTTCTCCCTCTAGTTAGAGTTAGATGCTTCAGCTCACAAAGCAGTGAGATGCTGGCTTTTTTCCACTACCACCAAGCTCTATTTTCAGATCTCACACAATCACCCTTGAATTGTAGGAAGTTATTTCTATCTCTTATTCTTGATGTAAAACAGATGGAAGTGGAATTCCAGATTTTGACTTGTGTAAGTGAAGAGTAATTTAAAATAATAAAGCTCAAGGGCCAGATTACATGCAAGGAAAGCAACTGTGGGAAGCCCTTGGAGGGCATGAGATCGAAGGAAGGAACAGACAAGAGAAGAGGCCAGATACAGTAGTCCACATGAGCATAAAGTTCTCTTCAATCTGTTTCAAAACAATTATACAGTGAGATCTTTTAGTACATACTTAAGCACAAAGATAAGTTTCCTGATTTCACAATGCATACTAAGTGTATTTATTTGTACTAAGGCTTTTATTTCACACATTTCATTGTAAAAGCATAGTCAGGCAAGTATCTGATCACCCACTATGGGGCAACTTCATTTGTGAGCAAAGGCTCTGACTGCAAATACTGCAATTCAGGAGGAGCTTCTGGTAGAAAACAAAACAAAACTGGAGACATCTGACCAATAATGAACTGTTCAGATTGTAATTACCCTTGTGCTAGTTCAAAAGAACATTGTTTTTCTACAATTTTTATCTGAGAACCACAGCACAAAATGTTTAAATTCAATCTTCTGTATCATTATAACACTTGATGTGAAGCAGCTTTTTTTTTCTAAGCTACTACTAAATCAGTTCTTTGTTTCTGCGGTGAGCACAGGACTGTGAGGGCCTGATGCCACACTAAGTACCCTACAATTTTATCAAAAGTTAAGGCAGGAAACACAGCACCAAGGAAAGATGGTCCCCTAAGGAGGAAAGGAGAATATTTCATTTTGTCCCACTTGTACCATATCACATTTACAAGAATGTACAATTAGGGCATAAGTCTTGGAAGATCTCAGACAGGAGTAAATTACATTCATAGAACAATTTATTTTTAATTATATTCAACAGAGTAGGGATAGACCAAAATAGCTTTGTATGCAAAGATGTCGAAGAAAGAGATGGAATAACCTTCTAAATGGACCAAAGTAACAGAGTCCAGAAGTACAGTTTTTTAAAAATGTTCCCCTACTGTCTCCTTGAGTAATAAATTAATCACCCTGTTTAGCATTCTCGTTAGCTATCCATACAGCACAATCCTCCCCATACCACTCTGAGTAATGTGGAAATGCACCCTATTTGTGAAGGGCAAGTCCTTTCAGTCACCTAAGGACAATAACCTTAGCCTCAATTAACTTGTCAGTTTTGAAACTCATATTCCAACTGGGAATCAACCTAATATCTCAGCTCATGACATCCCAACAGACCTCAAAAACATCAGCTAGTAGTGAAACTTTCTCTATTGTCCATAGCAATACAGTTGTTACCAAATCAACAACACTACAATAGCCACATTTTAACTTCATTCCCCTAGCACTGGGCTGGGGATGGATATTTCAGAACACTAAATATTCAAGAAAAAAGTAAATAATACAGAAATGTTAGGAACAAAAGGCCACCTGGTCCTGAATATCTCCTCACTTCAGGATGGTGTTAATGCAGCCATCCTGTTTTCTCACAATATCCCGCAATACTGCCTTTCTCTAGAAAGAAATCTAGGTGTCTCTTGAAGTCATTTATGCTTTTAGCTTCAAAATAGCTTCCCCATAATTTATTCCATATGTTTATCATCCTCTCATGAAATACCCTGTAGCCTGAATGGAAATGGACAGAAGTTGCCAAGCTGACATCTGGCTGTCTTTCTGCTCCTCCTGGGCCTTACCTGCATACACACTAAGCTGACCGAGCTACTGATGGAGCTTTCTTGTCTCTCCCCAGAGAAGGCCAGAACCAGCAGCCCTCTGCCTCTCACCTTAGAAAAAACTGTGCTGTAGTTGCAAGTATTGGGTTTTTTTTTTTTTAATAAATTCCATCAAACCTATCCTTTTATACTATTGAAATATGTACTATTTTCTTCAACATTTAAACACTTCAGAAGCACTATTATCCAAGACCAATAAAGACGAATAATACAATCTCAGAAGCTCAAGTCTCACTTACATTGAAGACAACTGTAAACAGGGCACATCCTGGTCCTTGTAATAAAGTTTGCAAGAGACAGTTTTGCATGACTCTTCTTTATACACTAGAACAGCTAATTCGAAATAATCCATTTAGTATTAATAGCATTAAACTCCGCCCCAAGAAAAATTAGTTGTCTTGAAATTATCCGATTACCTTGACATTCAGAAGAATCATAGAAGTTATTCATTAATCTCTTGCCCACTCTACCTGTAAGGTATTCTGTGAGGGACAATGTGCTCTTGCACTCAGAGAAACGCTAGAGCTGGATCCACAGGGAAAATCCACAGTATCTCAAAGGGCCATTCTTTCACTGCATTTTCTGATATAAGCTAATTTGGCTACCTTATTTTCAATGAAACCTCAAAAGAAATCTAGATAATATCCATAGCAGAAAACTGACGGAGAACAGTAAAATCCCAAGTTGGAACTCGGCTGCCAATTTTGTGACGCTGCAGAACGTTGCCCTTCCACGGTGGAGCCATCAGTGTACATTGACACATGAAGAACAAGGGCTACTCTCTATGAGCAGCTGTTATACCAAAAGGGTATCTGGCCACTCAGAACAGATGCAATATAAATTCCTTATATTTGCAGTACATCCATGCATACAGGAGATTTTATGACTACAAGGAAATAGAAATTCTAAATTAAACCAGAACTTGACTTCTTTATTTTGCATGAATACTTCAGAGCAGAAATAGAAGGAACGCACAGTATTATTTGATCACTGTTACACTGTCTCATAGTATAGTTAACTCCATGGTAGGAGTTAAGCTTCCTCTTGACCTAAGTGTCACCAATTAAATTACACTGGACAAATGAAGAGAACTTGGACTTAAGAAATTATTTAATTTTAGGCCTTTGAAAAGGAAAGGAAAAGAAAAAGAAGAAAGTAAAAACTAAAAAAACCCACAAAAATCAATCTGGTATATCTGCCTAAAGGCAAACTGCATCACCAGTTATTTTATTGAGGGAGAAGGCATGAAATGTAGCTGATGACTGAGAAACAATTTCCCTTCTATTTTGCCACAATACGCGATATTTTCTTTAAACACATCCCATTAAATATTGTTCTGAAAAATCCCTCAGTTACTGAAAGGGTTTCTAAGGAGCTCAGAGCACTGGAATTTAAAATCCCATAGGAGAATTTGGTTAGAAAGACAGATGTGGTCATATTCATGAAAGCTTGTTTTCCATATTCTTAATCACCTCCAGACATTGTAGAAGTCATATTGTGCAAGAAATGTATAGTAACATATGCTTTGTTTGCTGCCTACAGTGTGTTACATTCCAAGTAAGGATTAAGTATCTGTTTGGGAACCAAACACAAACCTCATGCTTTATCAGTAGCTAGAGAGACCCAAGACTGATAACATTACCGAATATACCTGAGAATTAATTATTTTTCTTTTGCAGAGCGAAGAAATTATGTAATTCAGAAACCACAAATTCCACTTTACAGACTTTTGGCTACATTAACCATTAAAAAAAAAAAAAACCAAACCAAATCCAGGATCAATATCAACAGAAGTCCACCTCCAAGGTAATAAAAGTCAAGAATTAATTCCTGTTACAATCTTCACGTGAAGCACACAAGAAAGCTTCTCTTTCTGATGCTCAAACTCTCTTAGTGAAGAGCTTAAAAGAAAAAAAATAAGCAAAGCCTTCTGCCAAGCAGTTTTCCTAAAAAAACTTTGTTAGTATATAGCATAAATAATACTTAATTCTTTCATTTCTCTGATATTTTGAGGCAATTGTTACCAACTGAATGAACACATGGATAAAGCTTGCTATCAAAAAAACAAATGAAGTCTGAGACTGATGTTTTTATGGGGGAAAGAATGATTAGCACGTGAAGTTAAGTAGATACTGCCTCATTAAGCTGTCACATTACGTTTCATTACTGTCTTTCAGTTTCTAATGAGATGAGAACACTAAATGTTTACCAAATTACCATTAAAAAGTGCTCAAAGTGATTCCATTAGCCAATGAAAATTCTCTCCTGTGACACAGAGAAAAAAAAACCAAAACCAATCTGCACGCCCTTCCTTGCCTGTTTTTTGAAGAACATAAATAAAGGATAATCACAAATACCATGCCACACTCGCATGGTACCATCGTTGACAACTTAAGTCAACAAACAAACAGCAAATGTTTATTATATTAACAAGTTGCTTCTCTACAAAATAAAGACAGCCATCAAAGAAATACTGGTGTGTTTCAAAAAACTAACTGCCAATTGGAAATTACTTGTTAGCAGTTTTCCCTATTCACAAAAATAGCCACCACTCAGCCTTTCTAATTGGAGAGCTAGTCAAGTCACAGTGCAAGTCAAGTCTGTTTCTGCAAAATTCTAAGTCAGCACCTTTCAGCATCTACACAATATTTCTATGGAGAAAGCACGGTAGATACACTGTTACTGCTTCACGAGGTAATACCTTTAACAGAAAGAGACTTCCAACTTGTATTAATAGTCCTCTTCCTTTCTTATGTCACTTCATTAACCAAGAAATGATAGCTCAGTCACTGAAATGGCGAGAAGTAGGCTGAAGCAAACATTCAAGTGTTTGCAACTTTTTGATACTTAACTCTTGATTTGTTTTCCCACCATATTGTTCCATAAACCCTTTCTTTCATTTTAACACCTCATAATAAATTCAGATTTTTTTTCTTTATAGGTTGTTTGATTTGGTTGTGGTGAAAAATTCTGTATAGCTTTGATTTATACTCCATTCCACATACAAATTTGAGGGTACAGGTCATTCCAGATGCAGTACATGGCAGTTTTCTGCTGTTTTCCAGATGGGTGTTGTCTTTAAGGTTTCAATTTACATTTATGTTTTCCTGTATATTACAGTGACTAGGCACTGAAATGTTCATGTATCCAGTTAAAGACTAACTGGAACATAACATTACAGGTCAAAAGAGATTCATTTTAAAATAAGATTTTAAGGGTGCTGAACTGACACAGATTAAGCAAATGTGGTGAATATGCTATGAATGTAATTTTAAAAGATGCATAGAATATTTCTCTGGCAAGAACAGACCTCTTGAACCACAGGTATCTTTCATTCCAGTCCTTACTTACATTCATACATGATCACTGAGGACTGTCATCCAACACCAATCTTTTGTCAGATGTGCTACTTCAGTATCTGAAGTTGTCACAGCACTGGGTATGACTGTTAACTATACCTTCAAAACTAATATAAGGAACAAACTGCAGGTTCCCAATTATTTTTTCCAGCTTTGTCACAAATTAAATTGCAGGAAAGTACCTTTCCACTCATTGCCTTCCACGCACACCAAAAAGCTCTGCAAGAATTTACATTAACAGAACTATATTCCACATTTCTTGGCCTTAATCTCCCATTGCCTTTTACTTCCCTGTACTTTTCCCAAACAGAATTCCTCTAACCCTTCTCTTCAGAGAGAATGGATGATTAGTGATTATTGTAATTTCTTTTTGTACTGTTTATCCACTGCAAAGTGAATGTAATTTAGAAGAGTCTACAGCTGAGATCATCTGCCATCTGGGTTCTGGAAACAATCAACCTGTTGCCTCAAAAGCTAGAAGTTATGTTATACAAATTATTTGACACTGCAAGTCTGAATGGTTGCAGCAAAGCATAGACTTTCAGATACAATTACCACTGAGTGGTAAAGTGCTGACAATGTTTTTCTTTAAACAAGGTGTTAATTTCTTAGAAGATTTCCAGAGTCAGGATAAAGAGGAGCAAGTCAGCTAGAGAGTGGATCCCCGTGAGGCTCCAGGGCAGGCTGGCCTCAACGCTTGTCTGTTGACACTTGCTGATCTAAGGATTTTGTCAGAGGAGATTATTTCCCAGGTAAAAACTTCAAAGGGCCGGGGAGAGGAAAAAGCCAGACTAAGAAGCTCCTTCCCATTACAGCTCATTAAACTCTGGGCTGGGTCTAGACAGTTTGGCAAGCCATGGGCAAAAAGAGAGAAGAAAAATGAGACTCATCTTCTGCCAAGCATGGATTGCACTGCCTCCTGTTCCTCTTGTGGGCAGCAAAAGCTACCAGCACAGGACAGGGACTTCAAAGACAACCCCTCCTACCACCTGCAAAGGTTGCCCCAGGAGGGAGGGCTCTGCTGCCACTGTCACTGCCATACTACCCTGGCAGCCAGCAGAAGGGCAGCCATCCTGCTCACTCCCAGCAGACCTATCCAACAGAGACGAGCTCAGCTTGGTGCCTCGGAACAGCCCAGGAAGATTTCTGTGTTACTATTTCAGCAGTTAAGTCACCCTGTCCACCAGTATCCCCATCTCTTTTATGGGGAAAGGCTAGGTGTTATAGAGAGGGCTACTATTTTTTTTTTTTCTGGTGGTTTTTGGTTTGTTTGGTTTTGATGGGGTTCTTTGGGGGGTTGTTTTCTTTGGGGTTGGGTTTTTTTTTTTTTTGGTTTCTTTTTTTTGGGGGGGGTCAGGGGGAGGTTGGTTGTTCAGAAGCAGCATCACTATTGCCTTGCATCAGTAAAACCACATTCAAGCTATCAAAACAGGAGAAATTAACCTGAATCCACTTATCGAGCCAGTTCAGTCAGTGCAAGAAAGAAAACAAAGAATAATGAAGAACTATGTATGCTCTCAAATCAGCCTTCATTTCAAGCTTTCAATTCAGTTACTTTTCTGGGTGCTATATAGCTGCATGTTTAATTTTTCTAACTAAAAATAAAAGGGTGGTGAAATCCAATCTTATCTACTAAAATTCACAAAGTAAGTATATTAGAATAAAATATTCTTGAGTTCACTTCAGGTCATATGAGAAGAGCTAGACATTAATAAAAATTCTTATAATAGAGAACCTTTTATAATCATCATGAATAACTTATTTAATATCTCTCCTAAGGTATGAGTGCTCATTTTCTCAATTCCATCAAAGGCTATGTGTACAGAAAGCTGTACAGCCCTCATGGTAACAGCTAGGTCAGAAACATTTTTCTAAAATAAAAATTGGTAGCGAAAACCACTCCTTCACGGTTCTGTTTGAGCAAGTCCAGTATCTGGTGGCCCCATTCAGCTATCCACACTCACACCTTTCCCACATCCTTTGCCTCAGCTCATTCGAGCATCAAACTAAAAACAGCATTTAAATAATAAAAGAAAAAGAATATTTGAAATTGTTAAGCTCATTTATCAGCTCACTACAACATTGTAATCACTTTCTCTAATTTACTAGGTAGGTATATTTGACCTTGAATCTTATCTTCCTGTAAGAAATTACTCCTGAGACTCTGGAGCCCTATAAATGAAAAAATAAATAAATAAAAAAAATTCCTTTTTTTTTTTATGAAAATAGCATCAGCATAGTAAAAATAATTTGTAAATTACTAAAAATTTCCTCTCCTAGAGTTCTGCAATGATATCAACTGTCAAACACTGTTGTGGAGAATAGCCTTCTCTATGGTGAATCATTATATCTCAACTACTGGGGCTGAAGGTATCCAAAATGCGAGAAGGCGCTCTCCATGAATATCCTTTAGTCCGGCTCTGCATTAAGATAATCACACGTCTAAAATGAGTCAAAACTCTGGAGGCTACAGCATTTAGTCAAGACATGCATGACAAGAACTTTGTCTCTAGGTTGATGATTACATTAATCTACAAAATGCCCCATTTCTTTCAGTGAAATGATTTCACAAGTTTACCTATGAATAAAAAACTACTCCGCAAGACAGGAGAAATAAATGAGTTGACAAGATGACATCTGAAGTTCCATATTTTCTTAACACTGGATGAACAGAGTAAAGAAAAAGACAAATTTTTTTAAAAGAAATGTAATAGCAGTATTGGACAACTGTGACTAATCTCTTTCCTATGATGTATTTCCCTGAACAGCTAAGGGTGGATAAAAGTTCCCTTAACAGAACAGGAAGACAACTGCTTCTTTAACCCCCTGATGACAGAAGCAAATTGTTTTGTAGCTATGAGGAGAGATTTGCCACAAATGTGCAAAACAGATCTCTCCCCCTTGATATACAGAGCTGTGGGGCTGCAGTTTCAGTGATCACAAATATTATTCTCCTTGGCGTGCTACTTGGTGATATGAAGGCTTTTTACTTTATATTGGTGAACCATCCTCTTCTGTCAGAAAAAAAAACACCCACCCAACCTCTAAACATGATCTATCCATTTTTCAGTTTAATTCTTTAGCCATACAAAAGACCAAAACCCACTTTTTAAAAAAATGTGTTCCGATGTTAAACAAACTCCTTTGGAAACCATCCATATTACACAATGAAGATTTTTTTTTTTTTTTTAATGTCTGCTACTATTTTCTCAAGTCTGTTTCCAAATCTCTACCTCTCAAAAGCACGTTCAGTGAAATCACTCAAATGGGTGATTTCCTACTCAATGCTAGGAATAAAGAACCTATAATCCAGTTTTAAATTACTGAGTTCTAAAAAGCATTTCCAGTTGTAGGAGTTACAGCAACAATTAGATTTTTACTGTTATACATAACATAAGCTTTGTCATCAGCCCTCCGCTTCCCCAAAATCACACCTTACATTTACTTACATTATGTATTTGTTACATCTGTGTTCTGTATGCATCCATACAGGCTTTTTTGGTTTGGGTTCTTATTTCCCCTTTAGTAAGCAAGTTTCAAGATAGAAGTGAGAGGGAGAATTAGAACAACCTCAGTGTCCACAAGAATGCCAATTTCAGCTGAAAACCGTAAAAGCTGTGGTTGCCCAAGTGACCAGCAAAGCACAGAAAGTGGAAGGATAACAAGTCCCTCACGTTTTTTGCTCTATGGCCTTTCTCTTGTCATAACCAAAAAAAGATTCTGTTTACAACAGCAATCTCCATCATAGAGATCTTCATCCAGAGGATACTGGTCTTGAAGCGGCTGGTTAATTCACACAGATATATGGAAGTATCAATGTACCAGTCACATTCTTTTGTGATTTGATACATTTTAGTTATCTAAATGAAAATACCAAATGAAAACACGGAAACATAGAAAACCTCTTCCTTCATGGAAAGTTTGTAGAGAAAATTACTACTTTGGCTTTGGCTCTATCTTTAACTTTCTTTCTTAACTCACCTGCATAGATGAGACCAAGAACCCGTATTTGTGGTACCTCAGTAAAAATAAAATATGCTTCTTAAAATGTTCATGGTGATCTCATAGAACCATTTAGGTTGGAAAGGACCTTTAAGATGATCAACTCCAACTGTTAATCTAGCACTGCCAAATCCACCACTAAACCATGTCCTCAGGCACCACATCTACATGTCTTTTAAATACCTCCAGGGATGGTGACTCAACCACTTCCCTGGGCAGCCTCTTCCAGTGCTGGACAGCCCTTTTAGTGAAGTAATTTTTCCTAATATCCAGTCTAAACCTCCCCTGAGGTTGAGTGAAATTAAAAGCCTGGTGTAACCCTGCCATGGTAACTGAGCTGCTCCAAGAGTGGGCTTGGCTGTTTCCTCACCAAATTAAAGAAACTAGAAGAAAAAATGTCACTTTTACGTCCTAGACTTGAATGTTGTACTGTTCTAAGCAAAGCATGTGGCTCACTATGGTTGGAATTGGAAGTACGTCCTGACAGAAGATCCCAGCATGAAAGAATTGCCAGGACCCTGAGGACATCTTAAAAAGCCTCCAAAGAATCTGTCTTCAGATGCATTGTAAAATATTTTTCATTATCATACCAAGCAGTTTTTTTGACTGATTTGTTTCGCCAGAAGTTATGCATCAGAGACAATGAGTCTGAACCACGGTGTCTTCAGGCTCGACTTCTGTATATGGTTTTCCACACATATTACAACTCATCCTGATGCACACAGCTGGAAGAACCACCTACTTTTTTCCTAACAGGAGTAAATTTTTTTTACAGGGATACTTTTTGTTCTTTTCTTTTGTATATATTCATTGGGTGCCATGGTATTTTAATACTGGTGATTTGTATGTGATGTAGTAACGCCTCTCAGTTGATTCTGAAATGTGAATGATAATTGCATCTTCTTACGGGTCCAAAAATGATGAAATTTGGCACAAAATTATGACAGACAAGTGAGTGTAAGAAAAATCCAGTGTGTGAATCTTGCCTTTCCTCTGAGAGAGAATCAGACAAACTGCAACGATTTTTGAGGAGGTGGTCAAGTAGGATAACAACCCACATGGTGCAGGATGGGGTGGGGTAGAAAATATTCATCACTGATGGAGAAGGAAGAGTCTCTAGGTCACCATGTACAAGTACTAATATCTGTATGTGCCTTGACATACCTTGACACCTACGAGATCACCACCTGTGGACTAAAAGTCAGCTGAGGCTAAATAATAAAGCAATCTACAAGCCTGAAGGACAGAGAGCTTTTCTTCACCCTTTCATGGGCAAAATTAGAGCTTGAACAAATGACATTGGATAAAGTGTGGCAGAACAGGGAATATAACTTCCTGCATTATACAAACACAGTAAGACAATAACGTACTTCAGAAATCATCACTTAACTGCTTCATTACTAATTTACCTTCCCCAACCTCCCTCTGATAATCTGATTATAAAATAATTTACACCACAGCAAGGACAGGAAGAAGCTATATGCTAAGGAATCTCTATTCTATATTAAATATTAATATGCTTTCCTTGGTATTCTACAGGGTATATAGACAGAAAGAAAGGAAACTATGACTCACATTTTCCACTTAATTTATACAAAGGCTTCCATTAACATACCAACAACCAAATGCCTGCAGTAAGGAGAGCATAACCTCTTCACCAGTAAATGTAAACTATATGTCCACATGCACACACATCAAGAGGGTCCGATTACACCCAGTGTAATTAGAAACTCAAATAGTTTATGATATCTAAACCCAAGACGCATACATAGTCTTAGGACCATATTCTATCCTTGGAAGGATACTCACGGGTGCATGGATTTCCATGTTTCATTGAAGCACTACCGTAAACCAGATTTTGATAGTGGTTTTCATATTTCCGTAGCATTTGCCTCTAGCACATTGTAATGAAAATATAATTTATATTAAGCCTCACTGCAGAGCCCTGGATATTGACAAATTCAAATTCAAACCATTCCTCTTCTATGTCTGCTCTTAGAGGATTCATCTAACTGCTGACCTGATTTATAAACAAGTGAATGGTGATCAACCCATTGCTGTCAATTTATGAAGTGACACTTCATCTATCTTTCAGGAAGCAATGATTCCTCAGCCTTTCTGAACTTTCACTACATCATAAAAGCACCTCTCTCTCACAAACTCTACTGTGTACCTTGGAAGATGATGTTCATCACCTTCCCACCATATGTCTACAAACAGCAGAGAGTATGAAAACCTAATTCTCAGTTCTAGTGAGCATATGCTGGCGTAACACTAAATAAAATCAGTGGTACTTCACTCTTCAGCTTCAGTGTTAGACATACCTGAGAATAATCAAAATTACCTCAGAAGAAAAAATAGGGGAGAAGAGAAGGAGAAAGGGATGAGGCAAGACCACAGCTGTAACTCAAGGTGCCACATAATGGTTCTGACTTGACTATTTGCAGCATAAGAAGCACGTAGATGAGCATGATGTGGCCCTACCTGCCCTGCAGGCCAGTAGGTACAGCCAGTCAGACCACAGTAGCACTGGGGCTCCATTTCTCTACAGGAACATCCAACACCATTAAGCAGACATGACAGGAAGCCTCAGCTGCAGCTCTCCACAACAGGTCCACTGCCTTGTCCCCCTTTGGTGATAGGAGCCGAACAGCATTTGCAGTTTGGATAAGGGATTAATCCCATGGCAGCACACTACTTAACGCTCTGATTTCTTGGAGAGGGCGTGTGGAAAAGCCCTAAGTAATTTTACAGAGAATAAAGTTCTGGAGTAAGACCCATATGATCATACACTATGTGCTCTAATGTCCCTTGAGAGATGCAAAGTATTTTATATTCATTAAGAACACACGAGAACACCTTTTTCACTGAAGCATGCAGACTTTGCCTTGTGCCAATTGTCAATTAAAATCTGAAATAAATTTTCCAAATATTCTTACTCAATGTTACTACACGTATTTGGCTCTACAGATCTTACTATTTAAAAATAACAATGACAACAATATTTGGCGACAATGTGTTAAAAGTTGGTAGTAACATATCAAAGCATAAAGGAAAAGAGATAGTTCACTATTTCTTCTCCGTATTGCTGAAGTATCAAACCTTTAGAGTAAGCAATATCACCTAAACTACTACTATTATTTTAGCATGTAGTCGTCCAAGGACATCAGCCTTGGGTTCCACATCAAAAAAAAAAAAAATCAAACAAAAAACCCAACCAAAAAAACAAAGAATAGTCCCATTCCTTTTATCCATAAAGTGCTATCAATATGATGGGCATGGCTGCCAAAAGGGCTTTTCTCAGCAGAAAAGCCATCCTCACAAAAAGCTAGCAGAGTTAGTGAATTATTCTTACACTTTCCTCATTTTCCATTTCAAAACGCCCTCTTTTTTCTAGAAAACATATTTATGGAAGGGATTATTGTTTACCATTTGCATTTGCACAATAGGGCATTTTTCAAGTGTTTCGTATATACGTATTTACCACTGAGCAGAGAAAGAAAATTTTCCATGGAAGAACAGTAGTTTTCAAGATTTAGTGCAAATTCAGAGGTTCAGATGGTTCATAAAGGACCTCTACAAAAGCTTACGTTTCAAATGCAGTTCATGAAGCAAATTGCCAGAACTATAGAAAAAGAGTAAGAAATCCTTGTGCAAATCAGCCATATTATTCTCTCCACTACTACTGCTCAGAACAAATAGTTCAATGATTACAGTTCAGACTATATTTAGGATAAAGTAAGCAAAAGGCATCCTGTTGAGAACAAGAAAGAATGGGGAAAAAAGATGACCATAATTTCCGAGAAAAGGTTAAGTACAGTTGTTGATGGAAATAGTTTTTCTTTTTCACAAGGTATATCCAAGGGGTTTGTAAATTTAAGTTTTCCTTGCTTACTCCTAGGCAGTGAAAAGGAAGAGAAACCAGACAGCTATCCATTAGGGGAAAGACTTTGATGTCTCTGCTTGACTAATGAACACACCGATAAAAATCTATTCCTGTAAACTTTATAATCTATTTAACACATACCTTATCCTCAGTGGAAGGGAGCACAATCCTCCAGGATGTAACACTATAATGGAAACCTCTGTCAGAAGAAATGTGGTACACAGCTGAAGATGAGAAAAAAGTGTGCATACCCAGTACGTGTTTTACTGAACATACACCTATGCTGCCACATAAAACGCAATATTTTTAGGGAAAAGGTGCTTTGCAGGACTTTTAAAATTATTTTGAAAGCATATTGTTCAGAAACTGTTCACTGATTATATGCAGTTTCATTACAACAATTAGCTTAGTCTGCTAAGAAGCATTTTATTTTTTTAATTCCCTGTTTCTGCAAACATAGCTGTGTTTGAAAGGCAGTATTGCCTCTCTTGCTCACATGCAGTCTAATTTGGGGTGGATGGGGACAGACACTCTTTGGCCATCTTAGTCTTTTACTCCAAAAAGACTAAGCCAGCACACCTCAGACATACAAGACACCAACTCTTCTTAAGGAAAGATTCAGCTCATCAGCCAAAACTCAAATTTAAGTGCAAATAAAGCGAAGCCAACAGCTTCAGCCACTACTTACACCTCTAAACTCCCCAGCAGTTCTCCCCTCACTAGTGTCACCTCAAGGGAACAAGCCTCAATTGGTAGAGCCTAGTATCATAATACCGGGGAACATGCTCTTCCGCTGAGACAGATCAACTCCTCCGGATGCAAGACACTCATACTTTTAAATCCAAAACCGTAAACTCATAGTTCTTATAGCTCAAAAAATCCATACAAAACACATACACATGCTCTTTCAAAAGACTGTAGGAAATATTACTTTCAGATTCATCTAGCCCTTCTCTATCCACATGCACTTTGGTCTGGTCCAAAACATGCTTCTAAAAGCAGCCACCCCCCATTTTCTGCAGCCAGGAGGAAGGTCACAGGCTGGTCCCAGGTGCAGGGATGCATCCCTAGCTCCTCACCATACTGCTTACAGCTGGTCCTCTCACACCCCCAGCAGCACCTGGGCACCTCAACCTCTTCATAATAGGCCACACAGCACCTGTGGCACCTGTTTCCCCAGCTCACTCCAAGGGAAGGAAAGTGCAGAACCAATGCACAATCACTTCAACTCTTTTTAGGATTAAATAGCGTAATTTAATAGAACTTTATGCTTTCAGCTAATCAACACAGAAAACAGTTGTGCTTCATCAAAATGTCAATGTTTCACTTAGTGACATCTCACTTGATTCCCTGAGAGAGGACACTAAAAGAGACAATAGAAAAGGCAGTCATCTTGTAGTTTAGAGACTCAGTTTTATACAAAAGAGATTTAGTACACACACAAATCATTACCAAAAACACCAAACCAAACCAAACAAACAAAAAAAAAACCAACCCAAAGCCAAAAACCACCTCGTGGCTTCCATCCAACTCAAGGTAATGCACAGATCACTGCATCTACACCCAAAGTTTGTTGATACTCTTGATGCTGGTATTTTCCTGCCACTAACTAGGTAACCAAAACCAAATCCTTCACTCCAGTTGTTCAGGGAAAACTAGGGAAACACTATTACAACACAAACAAATCCTTCAATAAAGATGACATGACAAACTCAGCTGGCTCTGGTTTTGGCCCTATAAACAGGGAGATAGAGTCCCATACCTTGGTCCTGCATAATGATGAAATTTGAATAAATAAATTTATCTTTACCTTTTTCAGTTTCAGCTTCAGTTTCACAACAGCTTCACGCTGAACGCTGTTGTGACCTAATAATGTAGATCTCCAGTAATTGTTAAACTTTCTCTTCCTCCAACAAATTAAAAGCACACAAATATTTCATATACATGTCCCGCTTTTGATATATATATATGCTTTGCTTACATGTATCTCCTTTTAAAGCCAGGCCACTGCATGTTACTACCAGCAAGAAAGTAAATCTTCAAACAATAAGGTATGCTGATACATAACATTTAATACACAGCTGACTAAACACCATAAGCGTTTGCTTCAGTGTCATTACCACCTCTGCCCACACTGAGAATATCAAATACTGTATAATCACAGCGCTATGACAATAACGGTTCCACAGAAGGCTGCCTGTGGGACTTAGTAGTATTATAATGCCTCTGTGAAACCTACTAGCATGCTGCTGGCTATGAAAAGTAGTGGGTTTTACAGAAGTATGGTCTATGTGCATATGTGTATTGGCACATGTAAATGCATGTCTATATGTGTATAGATGTGTCTTTGCCCACCCTGCATCAATATCAAGTCTTCAAAGAGATTAATTTTAATAATCTTTGAATGTTTTAAAATAGATTTTAAAGGACTTAACATTGCACAAATGCCAGGAGAAACTTTTTATACTCAAATTACAGCACAGGTTGGATCTTCAAAAAGAGCCTAAGGGTCTAATGTACATGGTAGAAATACAGGAGCTATGCTCTAAGTGAACCCATAGCAGGTGTAAGACTCAATATAGCCCTGTTGGCATGGAGCTCTGGACTTCTCAGCAGAGTAAAACATCATGCATGGAGCTCCCTATTGAAGCTGCTGAACTGACTTTGTCATTGACTACAATGAGCTTCTCTAAAGCCGAGCACAAATTCAGCGCAAACAGAATCAGATCAACGCTAAAGCTTCTGAATATCCAGTATCAGGCATCTGGAAACTTCTTTTGCTGTTGCTGAACTTCATGCAGAATTGCTGCTTCGCAACTACAAAGCCCTTTCAATCAGGAACAAGAACTTATCATTGTGAGAATTAGCCTTATATTTCAGTTTGCTTTAACATAACAAAGGCTTCAGCTATCTCCCAAGCCTGATCATTAGCAGGGTTTCTCTTGGACACCACATGCTTAGATCACGCACAGAACTCACCTTCTTTCCAGCACTCCGGTGTTAACTGAATCACTTTGTTAGTATTACTCAGCAGGGAGAGTACCTCAACCGTTATGACATGGTTTTAACTCTCAGTTACTAAGTAAAAATTGATTGAATCAACAACTGTATACAGACAAATTTTTCCTAAGAAAAATCTGGAGCGCTGCCAAATGCAATGTCACATCTTCAAGAATGAAGCATGAGGACCAGTGTTATGATGGGGGAAGCTTATCACAGAGAGCTATGAGTTCAAAGAGGCCTCCGCAGTCCTGGTTACTAACCAAGTGAAGGAGCATCTGCAGACACTGCAGTTGAAGCAACTCTAGCTTATACGTATGTAGCGAGGTAATGGTTGTACTACATATAACGTCAGTTAGATCATTACTGAAATTAAGTGCTCAGTATTAGTATCAATTTTAAAATGGGAATCTGACAATTTGGAAACAGTTCAGAGAACAGCTAAATAAGATTATTCAGGGCTTGGAAATCTTAGAGTGAAAGCCTTAGAGTGAAAAGCTTTGATAAAATAAATAGATTAAGTGCTTAAGAGAAGGTTAAGATGTGACCCGATTATAGCTTGTAAGTATGATATGTAGCTACACTTATCTGTGATAAGTAGCTACACATGAACAGACTCCTCAGATCAGACAGCCATTTACTCCAGCTATATCCAAGAGCTGGGAACAAGGTGAAGGTATAGATTTTTAACTGACATGAATTAACCATTATGATGACCTATGAAAGTGTAAGACAGATGGATATATATTTTTTTGGTGGTAGATTTAGTCATAAAACACTGTCTCAATAGGTATTTACCAGATGAAATTATATGTCCTGTTCTCAGAAGAAAAGAACTGTCCTTACCAACTAAGGACACACACGGCTTTCACATTATGGTGGCATTTTCACTTCAGGCTGCAAATAGATCAACACAAGCTAGTGGGCAATTACATGTCAGTAAGGAGCTCTCAAAGAAAGAAGGCAACTACATTATCTCTTCTACATTCTGTGTAAAATCAATTCCACTTTGAAGCACTGACACAGAGATGTGAATATGCAAAGCTGCCTGTACTGCACACACACAAAAAACCCCAACAAAATGAAGATTTTTATTTTCAGTCTAGAAACTTTTTTACAAGAAACTGTGCTCACTATGAAACTCCCTGGCCTAGAGAACAATGTAACAGAGATGTAAAATGTGAACAGCAAAATCCTAATATTTAAAGGTCCTGGCACCTTTTCTTTTCTTTCTCTCAGCAATATCAATTTAACACAATGATCACAATGTAACACAAAGCACCGTAACGTTTCAGGATGCTGTGCATTCCAGTTTCTCTGTATGCCATCATTAGAGTAGCAGCAACAAAAACTATTCCACTCTTCAACTCTTCTGCGTCACCAAGATCTGCATTGACAAAATAGCTCTATCTTCCATTGAACTCTCATTCCCTACTTAGAAAAACCACCAAAGAGGATATCAGGAGGGAATAAATAGCATAATGTGTTAAAAAAAAAATAAAGGCAATGCAATTGCTTTTGATCCGATTCTTATGCTAAAAATACACTGAGGAGTCCGAAGAAATGCTGTAAATGTGTTCTGAAACGTAAGATCCTGCCTGGCCCTCTTTGGCTCCTTAGGATACATGCTTTTCTGTTATTTATGAGGGACACTATAAAAATGACTATGAGATTTTACTGCACAGAACTTACATGTTTAATCATGTTTGGTAAAATACCATTCTTATACCTCTGTACGGCATTCAGTATTTCCTTTACTCAATTGCAAAACAATGAACATTCAAGAGAACATTAGATTGCGTCTGAAAAGTTAAAATTGAGTTGAGAAGTCAGTGTAAAACCTGAAAGTGAGGAAGAGAATCAGCTGGCAGTCTTAACAGGCAACAAAATGATAGAATAAAAACACTGTGTTCTTCAAGGATACAATCATTCAGCCCAGGGAATAACTATGACACAATGTACATCTCTTCAAGAGTAAGAAATTTTAAAAGTAGGAAAGCATAAGACAACTAACATTTCATCATGTCTTTGTGCTTATAGATAGATAAATACAGAAATCAGTTGGGACCCTCAAGACTGAGAACAAAGAACTATTGTATGGTATTTACTCCTTAGCTAATTATGGTTCATGAGAAAAATACAATGAGGAGGAGGAATCTGGAGTTCATGAAGCACTAGGCAATGTTCGTGACACAGGGGTCAGCAGAAATTGATGAGGACTTACATGGTGAAAACACAGGGAGGCATTCTACATCTATGACATCTTTTTGTCTACAGAGGTGGAAGGTGCTATAACTAAACCCTTCCACAGACTACACCCATGTTGGTTTTGGGTTTTGTGTTGTTCTTGGCTCTTGCATGTCCTGAAAGTATAGCTCTGCTTCAGCTTCATGACTGTCTCAGTTGCCACATGCCGCCAGGAAATATGGATAAGCCAAAGACAGTGTGTTCCCAATATGATTTATGGTTCTTGCAGAAGTTCGCTCTGCTGTTCTCCTCCTCTTTTCCACAGGCATGTAATAATCTCCCGAAAAGGTACAGAGGAGCTGGTTCGCTGAGATTTTCCTCTTTTACAAGATGAAAATATTCCCTTATCCTCCTTCCATCTACCAAGCTATCTGACCAAGCCACAAAACGTTTTTAGGAATTATAATAGAAAACTTGGGTATTTTTTAAACTTTATTCCCAATATTGATTTGTTGGAATGTGGTTAGTATGTCTTTCTATACAATATATATACTTAGAATGTAAACAACCATAGGTAGAAAGACAGACTAAACTTTAGCAACTTCATTACCAAGAAAACTGATTCTTCCGTAACGTATGGCTGTATTCAGGTGTTATCACTAGAGGTACAAATTCAGTGAAGAGGGATAACAAAAAAAAGGGGGGGAGTTTACTCTCAGTGACACGGGAAATCTAAAAAAGACATTAAAATGCAATAAAAAAATCAGAAAACAAAACTAATAAAACCAAATAAAATAATAATATAACATAATTATATAACAATGTATTATTCATAACAAAATAAAAATACTAAGTAACAATAACAAGAGTAAAAATAAAAAACTAACAACTCAACATAAAGCACTGATGTGGACACAATCTTTGCACAAACCCATTTTCATCAGCAGTTTAAGGTAGATGATTGAGTAGCAGAAGTAGATTTGTACACTCCCCTCCTGCTGACCCTATGGTGGGAACAGTAACCTCGAGAAAGGGACGAAATTAGGCAGCTCCAAATAGTAGTTTTAATTAATGTCTCCACATATGCCAGAAGACATCCCTTGTAATCATCCAAGGGAGCATCATCCCTACAAAAGCCCAAGCGAGACAGACGTTTCATCATGATTTTAAGTAAGATTTAGCATTACCTTCACAACAATAATTGAAAGTGGGTCTAAAAATCCCTTAAATGCCCATTATTTTACTTTCAGCCATACAAGATTTAAAAAAAAAATTAAGAAGGACAGACTGAGATTTGAGCGGACAGTGAGTACTTCTGAAGTTGTCTGAAGCACAATACTTGCTACAGCAACAAAGTTCATAGCATATGTTTCCCCTCTGACCTTATTCACCCTACAGAAGGAATTGTTTCACTACATTCCCTTTATTGTGTGATTTTAGTTCCCCTACTGTTCTCACCTAGCTGTTTACCAGCTTGTGACTACATGTGCACTACTCAGAACAGGAGCCACAAAATGTGCGTGGCTCTCTTATGCTTTCCTGTGTACCTTCTCTGCCTGCCAGAAGGTGATGTAGCATATTGCAGTTCAGATGGTAGGATTTCATAATACAGCATCATTAAAGGTTTATTAAAAAATATCCTCTCGGCTCTGAAATTGTGGTGTGCCTCACTCAATGAATTACAAGCGATAGGTCTTTCACTTTACTAATGGGCCTGTTGTGTGAGACAGTACTGTTGCTGCACTGGCACTGTGAAATTCAGTTTAACTTAATGATGTTTGCATTGTTGCTGCTTTTGGAGTTGCATTAGGTTTACTGATGGTATGATTAACCATCTAAATTTATGACAGTCACAGGAGAAATATAAATTAATGAAGTGTACTTCTTCATGAACCTCTGAAAGATACCATCATGATGACAGGCGATGATTTGCTTACTGCATTTTGCATTCAGGTCTCAGAGTCCTGTGAAAGAGACATGAAATCTTCCACCAGGATGACAATGATCTAACTGCTTCACCTTTGTTTCAGCAGAGACATGAAATATTCCATCTTCCTCATGCATTAGTTCTGAGCAGAAAATAAGAATCAAAGTTACATGTGCTATGCAATTATTAAATAGAAGATTAAAAAAATCTCTATTTCCTATCCTTTCTTCTGTTTTACTGTGAAGACATATTACAATTGTGTCTTGGGTTGAAAGGAAGTGACAATGGAAAACAAACAGCACCATTAGTAATAAAAACAACTACATATACTGTGTTTCTAGAACACTAAAGCAAGAGAGTTATTTCATATTACTCATCCTTGGTTAACACCCTTTGCACGATCTACCGCTGCACTGGGCACCATGTTCCACTGTAACACATTTTCCTGACAGGCATCCAGCCATAAAAAGAGGACACCTGAAATGGAGATGTACCACTTCTCTTAAAAGCGTTAAGCTCCAATGTTTAATCACCTTTTTTAATGCTTTATTTTTAGTTTTCTGTGATTTTAACTGTCTTTGGGCCTTGCTCTTCCTTTCATGTCTACAAAAAAAGCACCCAGTACACAATATATTTTCATCAAAAAAGACACTTAGAATTATTGTTATAAACTTGTCCTTTTTTTTTTTTTTTAAGAGCTAAATCTTTTTCCTTTAGCAAAAGTCACAAGGATATCTGAGAACAAAGGGAAGGAGTTTCAATGCATTTATTGATTGCATGGTGTCCCACACACCATCCAAGATGTCTAAAACAGTAATGCTTAGAAAGGATGGTAAAGCACCACCCAAAAATACACACGCATGCCCCTGTTGTGCAGGTTGCCTTCCACTGAATCAGAAACTAGCATATCATTAGAAAAAAGAAATTTAGAAATGCCATATGACTCAGAAGTTGATCCAGTAACATCTCTGATGGAAGAATCAAGTAGTACTTTCATGCTCTGACCTTAAACAGTGTCATTCAGGTTAATCATGACTGCAGTTCACTAGCAAAATATATTCATACTCAAGACTTGACTAAGATTTGGTAGAGAACTGCCAAGACAAACTGAATTCTCAGCTATGCGCACACCGTCTATCTAAGGTCTCTTATGAATGTTAAACCAAGGTCTACTTAAACTCATCTTTACTTGATCTGCATACATCAAACTTTGTAAGATCTTACCAGGAATCTTCTAAGAAAGATACAATACCCAAGGCATTTTTATCCTCTACTTCCTGGAAGAACAAAAATAGTAAACAAACAATGGCCTATTTGTGATGGGCCCTACTGCAGGAACGCTGCTGTCCTTTTTAGCTTTGATACTTGATGATCTATGACACCCCCTGCTTATCTCTGTCTAGCAAGGGCCGGGTGAAAAGGGGAGAATAAGAGTGCCTGTATTGACCTCCAAATGCTCACAACACTTCGCAACACTCACTGTGACTGAATCTCATGCTTCAGGGCTTCAGCCAGATGTTAGAGAGGTCAGGAACAAATGCTATTCTGCAGTTCACTGTATTTGGGCAGGCCTTCCCATGGACCATCAGAGACTAGCCACAGGTTCAAAGCAGATATGAGATGAAGCGACCCACTGTTCAAAAACTGCAGTAGGAATCCGCCTTTGAGACACCTGACTAGTATGTGACCAGTTCACATGCTCAAAGCATTACCCATCACAGGACCATTCAAATATGAAAAGGCTGTCCCTGTCTTCGATGAGCAAGGGCCTTTGGTTTGTTTCCTTATTTCCCCCTCCAGCACAAAACACAGGCTTTCCCTGCGGCCACTGGGATATATTTTATAAAACCTGAGCAATACAGTCGTCTCAGATATTTACCAATACGTTTGTCTCTCTTGCTTACTGCTTATGGCATGCAGTCTCCCAAGGAATAAAATATTTTCATTATGGTTTCTAGGTAAAATCTATTGCCTGTGATATATACAACAGGAGGTCAGCATAGGTTACCTAGAGGTCCCTTCCTGGCCTTACTATGAAACTTTGATATGAACTACCATACTTTTAAAAGGGCTAATTCCAAAGAATATTTTTTGTCTACCACTGCAGAAAATGAAGTACTTTACTACTATAGTCTGCTGAACTTTCCTTTATTAGTACCATGTATGTACACATGAATCTGTATATACATTGATATACAGCTGTACGTTCACGTGCATTAGCGTATAAATGTAACTAAACAGCATACACAAACTTTGTTGTTGTTGTTGTTAATGAATTGGTTTTCTTGTTGCTAGACCAGCTTAACCCAAAGGAAAAAAAAAAAAAAAAAACATGAAGTAAATTGCCTGTGGGTTTGTGCTCAAACAGCTCTCTGTGCCGGACAGGAGGGTGAGACTATGAATCATCCACTGGCCATCCACTCATACTGAAACAATAATAGACAGCCTGAGAACAGTGTTCAGCATCATTGCTAGAGTTCAGGAACTGTGTTCCTATTACATGCCTCTGTTTTAAGAGGTTTAAAAAAAATGGCATTAAGTGCACTTGCTTTAGGCCAAATTTGGGGTTGACAGGAACCATTCAGAAGGAAACATGCTGAACAAATTAACTCTCTTCCAGTATTCCACTTAAGCATTTTAATTAATGTGAACATTGATAAGTGAAAAGTCAGCTAGTTAGGATTGTTTATTCTAAGCTTGCAACTTAATGGGAAGGGTCAATTACAGAACCATAAGCAAGAAAATATGGGCACGTGTGAAATGTTTCTTAATAGCATAAAACTATTATTTTTAAGTGGTCCATTCAAAGCATCATCACTGAATACTTTTTGCCTTTAGATTTTGAATGAAACTTGGCAACTGATTTGTTTGCACCACTTCCTTGCTCAGGAGGTAAAAACCTCTAGATTTTTACCAAGCTTATGTGCAGCCTGCTCTACAGAATAAAAAAAGTAGACGAGACTGCTAAGACAGATCTTTCAAAGACGAAGATAAGGAATGAGTGCTTTGCGCTAAGAAAGCACAAAAGTCGGAGAATGAAAACAGGTCACAGAATACAATCCCAGTCCATTGTCTGTGGAACCATAAAGTGATTTTCTCTGCACTCTAAATATCCACAAACCTATTACTAGTAGCATGTTTAAAAAAATTAAGAATTTGTAGTGTCTTTCTCTCAGAGGACTGAGTTTTTACATCTCTTCTTTATCTTCAGACTTTTTTTCCTTGTATTTATTAATATAGGTAACACCAAACAGTTCAGGTTCCAGGCTTTGATTTGCAAGATAAAATTCATTAGTTAACAGCACTTTTAGCATGTGTTTTTCCAGGATCAGATCCTTCTTAATGATCTTACTTCCAGTAACAACAATAACACTTGTTGTTAAGAACTTGTAAAAGCAATACACTACAGAATTAATGAAAGCTACATATAAAATGTATATATTCACCCTGACAGTTACTGAGATTAATGTTAAGTCCTCATATCATTGCATACAACACCGTATCCTTTATTACATCTTGAGAAATATATTTAAAGTCACTTTGCTAAATATTACATAACAAGAAAATCCTTTTAGCCGTTGTTTGCAATCTACACTTCACTTAGACATTTTAAAATTACAAAAGCCATCCACAGAGAGGGATTTAAAAATCATTACTTTAGAGTACTTGTTTAATAGAAAGTGATGGCTTAAATGCTACAATATGTTCCTTGAATATCTTCACATTAAATGGTAATTGAACAAAAAGCTGCCTGGCCCTCTTCAAGGGCAAGTCCCACAAAGCTCCTCATTATCGTAATTTCCAAATTGGAAGCCAAACTAAATAACAAGAAGTAATTTGCCAATTAGAACTTCCTGCTCTTTTTCCCTTTATTCCTTAAACACCATTCAGGGGCTGAACCAGTCAAACACTTTTAGCTTCAAAACTGCAACTGAAAGCATTTAATTTGTGTCTCTCCGCGGTGAACCTGTCAAGAGGCAGCAGTGATGCATACCATGTCCCGACACAACTGTTGCCCTTACATACGCAGAGCTCTCCACGTACTTGCTCTGCCTAGGGTTTCTTTTTCTCATTTCCTTCATTTTGCTTCCCTTAATGTACACACGCATACTTTTCCAAACTTTAAGACTTCTCATCAATGATCTCTGACACACGGAAACGTCCGACGAACAAAATTCGTATTTTGTGTTTGAGAAGCTTTTACAAAGTAAGAGGCACATAATGATAAAACCAACACAAAAGAGTGCTCAGAAGAAACAAGGTTCCATTCAGCTGGCGAAAGCCACAGAAAGCAGATCACTCCGGAGAGATTTACAGCTTCAAAAACAAGACAATGTATGAATTCTACTATATGTTGTCCTGAGAATTCAAATTTTGACCAAAAATAAAGGAATTGGTTTACTTTTCAGAAGCTCATTTGAAATGTGTACATGCAACGCCAAGTACAGGTGTACAGATGAACAGTACAGTATAACAGCGATGCTCAGACCTAGGACTAGGGCTGTCGCAAGTGTCCTGTCACATAGGCTTTCAGCATTCCTGCAAGCCTTTCAAATTGGGATTTTTTGTTTGGTTTTTGTTCCCTGACCAAAGTGGTCAGTGAGCTCCTATGCCTTAATTTCAAAGGGGCAGAAGGAGATGGATGGAAATGGAAAATGCTTTAACACACTTAAGCTACAAACTCTATCACACATAGTGGTAGCTCAGGTATCACAGCAGTGTTGTCATGATGGCGCTGCGGGGGGACGATCTAATTAGTTCAGCACCACGCTAACATTACTACAGTCCTTTTAAGAGGTAAGCAAGCCTTCTGAAAGTACATTGCCATGCCTTTGTGTTATACTGCATTGTGCCATGAAGAAAAACTCTAAACCTTGGGAAACATTTATCAGCCACAATCACTTTTGAGGTCAATAAGTATATTGGGTTGCAGATGCTTCACAATTGAGAAATTAGGGAAATTCCATTTTAATCCATGTCTACCACCATTTCCAACTTAAAGCCACTGGCAGGAAATCAAAAGCTGTGCAAAATTCAGAGGTATGATAAAGAAAACATACATACTATGACATTAACCACTCAATTTACCCAGGTTCGTGGTAGACAGCATATCACTGTTGACATGTAAAATCCAACTGAGAGTTTTCCTAAAGGAAGAACTAGTCTGGGGAATTCCACAGACCTGTTTATGCACCAGTTTATATTAGCAGATCATAATGAACCACTATAAATTACATCTACGCTTTTCAATGCACCGAAATTGTACTCGAATTAAAGTGAGCATAAATTCATGGACTATTTGCAAAGCAATTTGAGACAATCAAAAAAAGGCATTTTCTTAGGTAACTGAAAATGTTGTATTGCTATGAAAGTCTTCCATGTATATGCAAATATACTTTTTAAGAAGACGCAGAATTATTGAAAAAGAACAGTCAATCTAAAGCAAGGATGTCTCTGCAGTTTTTATACACTTACGGTAAAATAAAAGCTAGATACTAAAAAAATTGTTTCAGAATACTTTTGTCTCTATACATATGCTACCTCAATAAAAATCAATGTGATTATTTGCCTAAAGGTATTTAGCCTTTTCATTTATTTATGAAGGTTTTCCATTCACCTTCCAGATCAGCAGCTTGATCTAAAGAGAGTCCAATATTTCCTGCACCAGCCTTCTATATGTGAAGAATGAAAAGAATCTAACAGAGTACAGATTAAATTGTCTTTTGAGGAATCAGGGCTTTGAGGTCAGAACATCACATTGCCACAATAGATCCTAGGGGGGAAACTGTGTCATTTTGAAAGTAATAAAAAATTTAGAACTTTGTAAATTTGCGATTTTTAACATAACTGTAAGCCCTTAATGCTCTTCTGCAATTGCCATGTCCATTATATTGACTATTTAAATATTTTTTCACCTGCTTAGCTGTTTCTGGCTAAACTCTCCCTTTTTAAGGGGAAAATTTTCAAAATCTAAGACCACAAGGATATGCTTACCTCACACATACTGTGTGAATAACAGGATAGATTGTTCAGAACAAGTCACTTTTTGCCTTTTGTGATGCTGTCTGTGCAGCTATTTTGTGGCATGCGCGCAAGGCAAGATTTGAGGAAGGCTGCAACAGAGAGAAATCAGTCAAACCTAGTCTAACTTATACCATACAGCTTGAGTAGCTGAACTGAGTTTGAAAAAGATAGCAACAGATGCAGAAAAAATATAGCAGGACACACACGTAAGTGGTATCTTTCCTGGTTAAAAAGGTCTACAAGGAATAACAACAACAACGCAAACCTAAGGGACCCATGCAACTCAGTACACAGCAGTGACTGCGACTTATATCGATATATCTAAGGCAAGTTTAAATCAGACAGAATAGAGGTACTGACTGCTCAGGCTGGGCAAAAAAAATCTCCATGGGAAGTTTGCACGTGACTGCATTTGAGCCAAAGAGTTTAAATTTAGACGCAGGTATGCACCTCAGCAAAGTACATCCTTCTTATGCTGAAGTACCAAGCAGACTGCTATTTGAGAAGCTTTCCCGGTCCACCCAAATTGCAAAAGACAAGGGGGAAAAGTCAGAGAGAATTAACTCCTCCATATACTGTTAATCTTAACATCACTAAGGTAGGGTGGGCTTAAAGTCAAAGAAGATGCCTTAATAGCCCTAGGCCTTGATCATTTCACCATTAAAGTTTCCTCCAGCGTGGGACCATGCTGTTTTCTAGGTACATGCAGCTTGTCTGACCGAATAGATCTTCTGTTTTTTAACACTGAGCATAAAGTTCAGAACTTTTGCTGTGTAGTCCAGTCAGAACACTCCTTCCCTCATTAACCCTCACAGAGCATAGCAGGCATGTGGATAACAAACTACTGCCTAGCAATTATACCTAACATATAAGTCTTTGCTATATACAACGAAATCTGAAATAGAGCTACTGTGAGCCAGTAGATAAAAGGTTTGTAAAAAAGCCCTACAACACTTTAAAAAAAATTGCATCTCTGTCAGTCAAATTCTACATTCAGTCTTCTGGCAAAAGGCAAAACCAGAAAAGAAAGAAAAAGCAAAAAAAAAAAAGGCAAAAAAAAAAAAAGCACGAACAAGAGCATTTAACTGGTCTACAAGATGATAAACTATCATTAAATCACATCCATTAAATGATATTACAATTTATATTCTGATATATATAGAATCTCATTTATACACGAATTCTGGCAGGAAAGATTAAATATAGCCCCTAGTCATCTCAAACTAGAGCCTAATAAGAAAAGCTATGAAAAACAAAGGTTCATTCATAGACCATCAAGATAATATAACTATATACTTCAAGATCAACCTTGCTGTGGATACTTTGAAAAAAATGGTTTACCTCAGTATGGTTCTAAAATTTAAAAAAAAAAAAAAAATAAAAAAACCCTGTTAGGCTTCTTGAATATCAAAGTCTTTGGCAGTTCTCCTCAACTCAGTTAGTCAAATAATACCTCCTAAGAGTTCTTCTGAGATGACTAAAAATCCCATTTTCATAGCACTCAAGAAACTATGACTCAGTCTTTATGCATGGACTAAGACCCAGGAATGAATCTATGAAACAATACTTTGTTTAGCAAAAAGATAAATATATGTACTTGAGGAAACATCTTTGCAACATTCTAATTTATTTTAACAGCATGCATCAGAAATAATTTAGTTCAAAAAGAGAATGAGCAAGGGAAATGGAATTAAATGCTAAAAAAAAGAAATACCTTCTTTAGGTCTACACAAAACCTCCAAGGAGCAGCCTTTGCAGTACGCTGAAGTCATGAACAAATATATAAATGCTAATATGAATGCTCACTAGAAACAATATACCATTATACAGTATGTATGACACCCAGAGATCTCAAAGCACGTTATCAACCATGGTGCTATCCCAGTTCCATGTGACATAGGCATCAGTACAGCAATTTTCAGGATAGGTAAAATGAAGACAGCACTGATTTTTCTGTTTTCTCCTTAAAGAAAAGTAATTGACTATGGTCTTATGTTCTGAAAACAAGTGTTTGCTGAATGGCAGATGGAGGACAGCAGTGGGCAAAGTCCCTTGAAACAGATTACTAGATTTGGAAATGCTGAAGAAAGAACTCAGTAACAGCTATTCTCTAAGGCATGCGCTGTTCAACGTCTTAACAGGTATCATTAGCCTCACTTTTAAATGACTTCACTGTCACATAATCCAACAGCATTCAAAATACTTTGTCATTTTCCTACCAGACAGCTATGGATTAATGAGATAGCACCCAAACCTGATCATAGCAACTTAGTCATCAACTAACTCGGTTTTTGAATGGAACTCTGTCAGGCTGCGAAATCTTTCTCACCTACAGAAATACAGGGAACTTTTTAAAAAAGCAAACTCATTTTAATCTTCTAGTCCTACAACATACTTCATATGGTCAGCCATGACTTAGGCACAAAACATACAGATATCTGAAGCCAAATCAGGACTCCTGCAGCTCTCTCTACCCTACTGCGAGTGTGACGAGAATACTCGAGGCACTATTTTTCTGACTCATGCCTGCAGTTCATTTGGCTGATGTAAATATAAATACATAGTGATAATCCGGGTCCACAACAGGGCTGTGCGACCAATTTAGAGCACATTCAAAATACCGTAGCAATGAAGTTATAAAATTAAACAAACATTAGAAGGCCATACCATCAGATGTGAACTGGTTTACACTACAAAGGGGTAAGACCATGTATTGTCAAAGCATGACCTAAACCACGAGCCAGTCTGTCCCTCATCCCATGCTTGGGCAAAACGGAGAAATCTGAGGAAAGATGTGGCCACCAATGCACTGCCTCCCTTTGCTGAAACCTCACAGAAACATCTCTTTGGGTGGCCCATATGAACTGGTCTTCATTTCTGGAGACAGTAACACACAAGGAAAACTCATGAGAGGAAATGGGAGGAAGTAGGTTGCTACAAAATGGCTTTTCATTACTATTGTACATTCCTGGTATCAAAGCTATTTCTGCGGTGTGTTACATGGGGATAATTGCTCACAAACAGGATGTTTCTGTCGTACTAGTTCAGCCTTTTCGTTTTTACACAGGATATATAGCCAACTGTTACATTTTATTGTATCAATTAAAAACATCCTCTGGAAAACTCATAATATTGTGTATAACCACTAAAAATATTTAACAATACTTTTACATATAATATTCACTCTTTGCTGTCCCTTACTGTGTCAAATGATTTGGATCAATTCCTCAAGAACACCTCACAAAACCCAGCATCATAACAGGCAGTTTATTGGCAGCCTGACCGCGGAAGGCCAACAACTGGCATGAGGAATGAATTGCCCTCAGAGTCTTGGTAAGTGTCGTTCGGCAACGTGGCTGAGGCAGATTGGCAGGAGCTGCCTGCATTAAACCTGTTTTGCCAGTGAACGTTCCTATTCAGTAAAAGTGATTAAGCAAGTATGTAAATACAGCTCTGCTCAAGGAATCGCACAAGCACAAGGTAAACGGCTATTGACTTCAGGAAACTTCAACACATGTGTCCGGGTCCTATCGTATCTCTTTTTTCTTCAGTTTCAGTAAAGCCAAAGACATTCTATATGAACCGACGGAGGGGGATGTTCTCAGAGAGCACTCACCTCAGTTATATTCACACCTGGTCCAAAAAACTGCAGCCTGTTAAGTCCCACTGCCTGTGCCATTTTGCAGAGCAAAACTAGAACTGTCACTGGCTCCTGATGCTGCATGCAGCTCCCACCTCTTCATCAATTCACTTGGTTTAATACAAAGATAATGACAAGTTGATGAGATGGGATCTTCAGAATATTTATTTTAGGAGCCGTGGAAAGCAGATGTTTTGCTGTTACCGCAGGCACTCTAACATACACATTGCCAGGTACAATTTCGGAGCATCTATGACTCAAGACCAGACTCTGCTGGTGGCTAATACTGTATTTGGATAATATTCTTAACTTAGTACTAAGTCATATTCAGCCCACATCTTTAAAACAATTAGGTTATTCAGCATTTAATTAGGAAATATTTTATAAGGTATGCTATTTTCTTCTACATATGATGCTTCTCTGAATTTAGCATTTAGAGATAATGGCCCATGCTTTGAAGCATGTTTGTTTCATAATATATGAAATGTTCACTATAAAGCATAATTACCATATATGTAAAACTAGCTGCATAATAATGACTTGTAATTAAGAAATAATTTTAATAATGAACTTAGAGGAAAATTCATTAGCCTCACTGTTTATTTTGGTAATATCCTAGAGACAATGTTCCACTGGGATAAAAGTTAAATTAGTTGTGACTCTTTGAACTTCACAGGCTTCACATTATGCACTTAGAGCAGAACAAAGAATCTCACTAGCTTCAGTAATATACGAGTTAATAATTGTACCATACACATAGGAGAGCAGATCAAACACCATTTTGAAATAATTTATATCCCACCAATGTTACTATTAAAACATTGAAGCAACTAGTTTTAAACTCTGTAATTTAGTAAATCATGTGATTCTCAAATGAAGTATTTCCATCTCCTGCTGTACTTACCAGTGTCAGTATTTTAAGTAACAGAGTTTTTAGAATTGGAAACATTTAATCACAATAAAGAAACTAAATTACATGACTGTTTCAAAACTCACCACAAACAAAACTGAGTCATTTTCAGCTGCTGCTTCACCTAAAATATTATTTTTTAATTCCCTAGCATGTACAAATATATTTATGTAGATATTTATCAATGGCTTCTCTCTGCAAATCTACGCACTGAGAACGATGGTGCCTCAGTATTTAAGCCCATTTGGCCTATGAAACATGAAAGGTAACCCAGAAAAATGCAGTGTCCAGCAAGAATTTTTCTGAGGCAGAAAGGTTTGCATTTGAAGGAATATTCAACATGCCTCATTAGGGTCTGAAAATTATCTCTGCCACTCCTGCTAGAGCAAGCTGAGAATAGGCTTGAAATAATCCTTCAGCAGACTGGTGCTCTTAACACTGTATGTGACACTCTGCAACCTAGAGGCCTCCACTTCGAAGAGCACGTAGCCTGCCCCAGCTACCTGATAACTAGCTCCCTCATGGAAGGGCAGGATGCAAGGCTGGCTATCCATCCTCCGCTCCAGGCTAACGCAGTTATCCTCCATCAATACGAGGTACACAAGCTCTAGTCGCTTGTCTCATCTGTGACTCTTATCTAACACCTATCATTATGGACTGAATCCACAAAGACTACTGGACACAGCCAAACAAAGAACATTAGAAAATTCACAGAATGGATTTTCATTACCAATGAAAATGGAAAAAAAATCTAGCATTAGAACAACTTAAACAAGATTGGACAACGTGTACTTAGAGGACTATCCTGCCTGAGGAAGAAAACAGACAGGATAAACTTCTGAGGCTTTTCTACAATCCACAAACAGAAACTATGACAACGTTTAATAAAAACCTAAGACCACAGTTTGCAGTTTTGATTATGCTATCAGAGGCAACAGGCTGGCCAATTCACAATAAAAGGCAGTAACACCTGCAAAATCAAAACTTCTGAAAAGTTCAGCAGCAAAAATTTTTACTCAAAATTAAAAAAAAAGAAGGGGGAAAAATCAAAATTTACACTAGGAAAAGATACAAGACCCTTGAAGCAATTTCTTATGTTGTTCTGAGACAACTGGCCTGTTTGGATTTTTGCTTTGTTTCAAACTACAGGCACCAAGGCATTCTAAAGAAAAGGCAAGGGTGCCTGTACAGCATGTCTGACCTCCACATCTAACCCTTACCCTACTGGGGAAAAGCAGCACATTCCAAAACCCCATTTATCACTTATTTTAACTGTCATAAATTACTTTCAGTGCTATAAAACAACAGGTTATAATCCAGTAAAAAATTAGAACTCCAGAAAGTTTATTCAGGCTTAGGTATCAATTTTAAACACCCTACCACCCCACCAAATTTACTTACTATAAGAGCTGGTTTCAACAGCTGTAATTTGTAAGAGAGGTGCCCTTGCTGCAGAGAAAGGCAAAGCAGCATTTGGTAGCAAAGTTTGATCCTGAATGAACAATATCGTAAGGACTAACAACGGAATATACCTAAACAAAGCATTCCACTGACTCTACCTGCACTTCTGGACCCACGTATTTCATGCTGTTATTCTAGTTTTATTTGCATATCTTCAAGCATATACTGAAGTACAAAGACTGTATATATAAATTCCAGATTTAAAATCTACTCTTAGCTCTCCCTTTCCACACCCAGAGTAGCTCCACTGGTTTTCCATTAAGTAATTCCAGAACTGCATAATAATTGGAGTGCTAATTCCACATCTATTCAACTAAGTTATGTTAGTCTAATGTTTTACAGCATACTATTAGTTTTGTTCACAAAATGCATTCATAGTACCCTGAAGCAATTCTCCTTAGAATGGTAGTACAATAGGTAAAACAGAAAAAAAGAAAGCATTTACAAATTTCAGGGAACTATCCACTTGCCACCCCTTCATTCTCTGTTTCATTCTGTCTCACACCCCCCCCCCCCCAAATTTTATTAAAAAAGCAAACATATTTTACATGGTCTCACCAAATGGACATAAAACCCCTTATATTTAAGGTAAGAAAACCGCCCATGGGAAAGTAAACACAAACGTGTCTAGCAGATGCACTTTCAGAGAAAGAAATTTGACAGGGGTTACATTTTAAGATGCTTTTCCAACCATCTGCCTGAAGAGGCAGAACTGAGCTGGTCCTGTCAGTTGTCAGTGCCAAGCTCAGAGTGTGCAAGTTCTAATTCGACCCTTTTGGGAAAAAAAAAAAAAAAAAAAAAAAACACAAACAACAAATGCAATTAGAAACACATAAAAGGAAGCATTTAGACATTGCTATTTAGCGCCCTGGCTAACCTAGTGTGTAGGTGTCAAGTGAAACAAAAAGATAAAGAAACTTTCTGAAGGGGTTTGTGTGTTCCAGATAAAAGCAGAGACCTTTAAAGACCCAGCTTTTGAAGTGGGCTTCCCAGGACTAAAACACAGACAAGAGTAAAACATATCTTCATTTCCACTGACTCTTTGCCTCCCACCCCATTCCTTCTGCCCCCGTCGTCCAGGGGGGCACCAAAAACTACAGGAAATAGAAACGTGACCTCTAAGTATTTAAAGAGCAATCGACTGAGGAACAACACAGTAAGGCATCTTCATGCACCTGTGATCCATCTCCACGCACCCTGAAGTTGCATTTTATCACATTCATATTCTAATGTGAAGTATCACAGCTTCACAGATAGCTTTAGACATATGCATTGGTTCAACTCAATTTTCTGAAGCAGCATCTTTGCCAGCAATGCCACACCAATAACCAAACCATACAAATGCATGGAGCTGGCCTACAAAAGACAAGTCAGAATTTTGCACAGTATCCATGTAACTGTAGACTCCATATTGTAAACAAGTAGAAGACAAAAAAACAAAGTGTATAAAATTCCAGTTATACACCATTTTATCTGAGTCCTGACAGACAAGGAAAAACTGTTGCAATGAGAGAAGTTTGATATGACATTACCAGAATATCGTGTAGGCACAGCTCCTGAAGCAAGACCTAATACACGTTACACTGCACACATAGTAAGAAGCGTGTTTAAGAAGTTAGTATAATCATTCCTAGCCCTAACTTTTTTTTAATCAAAATACTTTCAGTTTGCCTTTTCAAATTATTTCCATTAATATTTTTACTACTACTAACATGACCACCAGATGAAAGCAGTGCACAGATGACATCTTTCAAAAACCTACACAGATTACTTGATGCAGTTCAGCAGTCAAAAAAACATCTTCCTGACCTTCCAGTCAAATCCCCACTTCAAGCATTCATTCATGTTTGCCGCAGGGACTTAAGAACAGCTTTGTTTACAAAATCCTTTCTGCTAAAGGCTAACGCTGATAAATTTCACATCAAAACTTCCTGGCTTTCCAGATACGAGCAAGACCAAGAACTCTGTGAAAAGTATAGCCACACAGCCTGAAAGTTTTAGCAGCTAGGCCGCCAGTATCACAAAATAAATTAAATTTCAATTGCCTCCTGGGCAGAGGAGGAGTTAGTGACCCATGCAGGTTCTCCCTGCTCTCAATGAATCCTTAAACACATGGATCTGTAGACAATGCATTAAAAGTCAAATCCATCAGATGTTAAGAGCTGCGATGACAACCATCCTCCGTTCTGTCCCTCCACACTGTAATTTGTCATCCATATAATATTCAATATATGGTAGTGCGTATTAATCAGTTGCACAAGAAATTGCGAGACACTGTTTTCATTCAGGCAAAGAAAAAAACCCGTTATTCCCCTAGTATTTTCTTTACCTTTAAAGTAACATTAAATTATACAGTTCAACAAGGAATCTTCTAAGAATATTAAATAGCTTCTACCCAATTAACACAGTGACCTTCAAAGACGACAAAAGCTACATTTAAAAAATTACAAAATCTACATTTTAAAGACTATTTTAAAAGTATTGAAATTAAAAACCCTTAATAATATCCTTTTCTGCTGAATGGATTACAGCAATAAGACATTTTTTCTTCAACAGTTGTATAGGATGTACTTGCTTCCAGTGATTATACGTTAAACTCTTTCTACAGTAGATTTTTGGCAATGTAATCCACTAATGATCCCAACTGAGAACAATATCTGTGACTAATATAGTTTGAGGTATGGTTCTAAGTCAGTCAGTCCATATGAAATGCTGAAGACACAATTTTCACAGAAAAGGTGAGGACGTGTCCAATACTACTTGGTTTTTTTTCCAGTTTTACTTTTTCAGGCAAGGATACCTAACCCACCACAGAAAACAGAAAAATAAGAATAAACTCCCTTTCTTACCTTCACCAAGAAGATGTGTAAGATTAAAGGGCTGCTGGAGGTGGGGGAGTTGAACAGCACACACATATTCAATGTTACTATCTTTTTAACCATTATGCAAGTATTACACAGGTCCTTCTCAGTATCTGTTGAGCAGAAAACCAGTGGCAATACAGAGCTATTTCTTAGCTTGCTGGTTATTATTCTCCTATGGTACCATAGGGATCAAGCTCTTCTGTGACAATCCTTGGTATGTTAGATTTGATACATAAAGGGAGCCACTTTTGATTGAATAAAAGTCATCGCTAACTACTGTAAGGATACTGCGCCCTTCTTTCAGAAGGCATCTTCAGAAATCTGTCATAAGAGGTAAACAGACCCTACAGGTTTTTCTAAAGGGTCTGAAATTAGGTAGGTAACTCTCTGCATCATTAGCCAACATTTAGGAACACTTCTAGCAAACAATAAAGCCCTGCCCATATCTCCTCTTGTCTTTACAACAAAAACATATAAACCATCAATAAAATATATAAAATGCCTCATTTTAAGGCATGTTTCACTTGTTAGGTGAACAAAGTATTTAAGTGTTCTCAAACAGTGCAGTGAAAAGGTTAGGCCTGAAAACGAACCTATTATATCATAATCTTAGGCAACCATTGAAATTCTGATGAACTCTGATGAATCTTACGGATTGCAGTTTTCCCTTTTCAGCCTTTCCTGATTGCTCTAATAACAGTAAATAATTTCCTGTAGGAGTGGCACACGCTGCAGCAATATTCAAAGAATGAACCTTCTGTCAATTCCCAGGTAAATCGTGAATCTGTAATCCTCAGTCTGTTCTTAGGTGTTGACCAGCATCTTTTTCTCCAGAAGCTGCTGTATTGGAATGTTAACAATTCAGGGGGTTTTATTCCAAAGTTCACAGCTCTTCACTATGGCAGATTTTTGCTTTAACTAAAGCTGAAGGAGCCTTCAAACATTACACATCTGGCTAGCACAAGATGAACATCCGGACACAATTTTCTCTTTTATGGAGGAAAGTATCAGTCTGATCAGTCACCAAACATAAGCTACAATAAATCATACATTCCACACTCTTACCTGAAACACTGTTATTTCCCTAGCTTTTTATTCTTGAACATCATCAGTAATTCCAGATGCGACCATCTATGACAATCATATCTATTCCACTTAAAGGGCTGCTATTGTATGCACCAAACTATGAAATTATGATTCTGCTCCTGTGACACCCAAATTAGTCAACTGACATATTTTTTTAACCTCTTATATTAACATTGATTTCTGCTGACTTAAAGGTACAGAATCTAGTGGCTATGGTGGGAAAGGGTAGCCCTAGACTGCTGACAAAAAAACCTATCCAACTGACATAGCAATGAGCAATCCTACTCATTGTACTGCAAACACTAGACAAAGTCTCCAAACACCCCCATGTGAAAGGAAATGAGTTACCTAGAACTTATCACCACCTTGGCATATATCGTAAGGGTCAACATGGCTATCTGTCTTCTAGCCCGTGTCTCTCAGTTCTCCTGCTCAGCAGTTCTGTTGTTCCCTTTGGGCACTCAGGCCACTCCACACAGCAGGAAGAGAATATCCGCTGTCAGGGGTGCAACTTCAGCATCCTTCTCTTTGCCCTGCTGAGTAGCTTTGTAATAAAGAGGGGAATACGACAGCTCTGAGCACTGCTCTACTGCACAGGCTTAAAGTGTTCATTTATCTTCCCTTTTAGCATTCCTACTCCTTAATCGGGTGCTTTAAACAGACCGGAAGAAACATCATGTTGCTCCTGGTGTCCTAATCAGTGGGGATGATTGACTTTTCTGACTATATTCAGGTACCTTCACGCTGCTCTTTTTTCTGCATCTGTTCAGCTTTTAGTATATCCAAAGAAAGCCCAGTCTTCTCTCTGAAACTCCAGACTTAATAACAAGTAGGTGTTTGGGTTTTGTTCCATTTCAAAGTGGTGGTGCTTCTCATGCCACTTCCCTGCTCTTAGGATTGCAAGCACCACTAGGGAAGATAAGCAATCACGCCTCTTTCTTTTTCTTACAGCTGCCAAGGCATCAAGAGAAGCAGCTGCAATTGAAAAGGGGAGAAGCAACTACAGCGTATGCAGTAGACCATCAGCAACCCACTAAGCAAAATTTTAGAGCAAATGGATTAGATGGATCTAATGTCTAAGCATTAGAACTTATTATTTCAGTGACTATAAATTAATAATCTAACATTATTACAGGTAGCTGTTACTATAGACGGTTATCTCCTCTGCAATGTGATTTTAGAGGTACAAGAGCCATGCAAGATTTCTTAGAGAGAACAGACAAAAATATAAGGAAAATTAATGTCATTGGGAGACCTTCTCCCAAACAAGGCCATTCACAGTTCCAGTTTAATTGAAAATCATCAGGCTAAAACAGACAAGTAACTATTTTTGCCACAGATGAGTAGTTGTCAGAGCTTATTTCTCTTCCATTTCACTTACTGGTAGAAATCAGAAATGAACATGATTTTATTTCAGGCTGATGGGTAGAGAGTGTAAATGAATATAAATGTCATAGTTACTTCTTCATGAAAATGGCTGAACAGCATAGCCTATATCAAGTGCCCCTGACATCACCAGCAAAAAAACCCTATTCAGCTTAAAGGAAGCAACATCAGGCTCAGTTCGTTTTACAGAGATGTAAGACGACTTTAAACAGCTCAAAGACCCTTGGTGTTAGCATAGGAATGAAAAAATGTGGCAGAATATGTGATCATGCTCTTTCCTTCACATATACTGATAAAAATCAAGAAAGTCAGAAGAACTACTCAATTTACATGAGATGAGAAAGAAACCAACTGCCAGAATACAAAACTAAGAAAAGAGAATATTCCTTACAAATTTGAAGAAATCTTACAGTCTTCAAGTTAGTTGGTTTGTTTTAATCCAGGGGCTTAAAATACTTCCTAACCCACTCTTCAAATCAAAAAAGTGTCCTTGTTTCTTCCTAAAGGTTGCAGAGAATGTAACTTAGCTCCTCTTGAGAGACAACAAAAATAGAACACACACTCATATAGTCTGCATGGACCAGAACCATTAACAAAGGTGACACTTTAAACCATGTGCGATTATCTCTCTACTTAGTAAACTCATATGTTCAGCTGACGGAACGTCATGCATTAGCAAGAGGCTTTTTTACTGTGATGTTTGTAACATGGTGTTCATCTGTATTATCAACAAATCTGCGAAACCCAAGCTTTACTACTCCAGCTGCCTTTTACATGCACAGCATGAGCAGTCATTGACACAAGAAAGTATTGAGCTGGCACCAGGCACACAACCACGTAGCCAACCCTGACATACACTGAGTTTAAATAGTGCCATACCATTCCCAACACTGTAGCGCCGGTATCAAAGGCATGGACATAATTGAAATGCCATAGTCTATGTCTCTAAAGCTTCTGAATACCTCTATATAAAATTACAGTTGTGTTGACAAGCCACCTGTTAGGCTGAAGAAAAACTGTGTAACATTGTGCCCTTGTGAGGCCACCTTTTACTGCATGTCCTCATGACATTTTTCCTTTTCCCCCAACACACCAGCCCTGGCGTGTGAATCACCATGGCTGTGTGTTCGGGGCAGGGCAGAGTCAGCCGACGCCTGCTGGAACCCTGCAATAGGCCTGGCTCGAGAGGCACATTGCCCTGCTCAGCCAGGGCACGCTGCCTGGGAACGCACAGGTCCCATCATCCCTGCGAACAGCACCACATGCTCTCCCACAGGCACCAAGTCTCACATTTGTTGCAATGGGACAAAATGATAGGGGCAGAAAGAGACGAGGCTCCTTACTGTAATGGGAGCTCTACGGGAAAAGAAGCTTCCCAGAAAATTCACAGGTCATATATCACATTACTGAGTTGCGGGGTGGGGAGGGGAGGTGGCTAAAATGAACCTATTTCACGATCCATCTCTATAACTATGGATTTGAATTTTTAATTTTTCAGGTTCTCATCTGTCAGAGACTCTCACCTACAGGCAGGGTGCATATCTGTTGAAAATACTGGGGTTTAATATTCTGTACTTGCTTTTCAGTATGCTCCAATACTGTAGCATTGCTCTCATGGAAGACTGGCATTGTGAGAAGTCAACTGGGAGACAGTGTCAGATGAGAACTACAACACAGAACAGGAGACAATTGCAAAGAACTTCATTGATTTTTTTTTAAATTAATTGACTTTTAAAACTTTGAATTGCAATGTTGTATACCACTAAAAAAAAAAATCCAGATATTGATAATGGGTGCTGCCTGATCTTCAGATACTTAGACCATCACCTTACTGTTTCCTTTTTACAAAGGTAATTTAGAATTTCTGACAGCCGTCTTGGCCACCATGTTAAGAGTTCTAGCTCCCCTTATTTGCAGTTTAAGAAGAGAATACAAAAATTACAAGCCTTATCATTTTGCCCACAAATAAATTTCAGTGTCAATTTGGGAAACTCCTTTTAAGTGCTGCAGGGCAGTTTAATTGTACAGCAAGCCAGATTTTTGCTCCCATACAAAGACTGCCAGCTAAGCTAACAATTGTAGTAGTAGCTTTTTTGCAGTGTGGACACCTGTTCGCTACAGACTGAAGTAAGACAGGCTACTCATTTCACATAAACCACCAGCTGTTAGATGGTACCAGGATTCGGTGACTACTGACCTGGGATAGATTTGAACTGGTGACCCAGGAGTGGAAGACTGTATATCCAATTACGAATCTACACTTTAAAAAACTTAACTTGCACTTTTTAATTGCATCCTAATCTCAAATATCTCCATTTTAACAAATGGCCCTCACTGCAATGAAATGCAGGCATATCTAGGAACGTCATTCTTTTTACATTGGGGATTTAATTGTACACACACTTGACTGCATTATATGGTAAGAGGGGATCGGTAAATATCTATTATCTTGACTTCCTAACTGTCTCTCGCCATACATGTAATAAGAATGTACAAGTCTTAAAAAGTCTGTGCCTAAAACAGAATGTGGTTTACAATTTCTTTGCAGCGTGAGTTACACTGCAGAAGAAGGTATTTAAGCACAGCAGTTGAGGTACATTCAGCAGCTCCAACGAGTTGGAGGACATGGGGTCTGATAATAAGTATTAGCAGATGGTTACCATTAAATACACAGAACCAGAAAAGACTACTACTCTTTAGAGCTAGGAACAAGCTGACCTGGAGAGCAGAGAAACAGCTTGAGAAACATAACAGAGACTGGAAGGGGTAGTAACATTTAACAAGTCCTGGAGCAGTAGTACTGTTCTGTTTCCACAGTAAAAGAAACATGGCAGCTGCACCATATAGGATGCCTCCTCTTTACAGGAGAAGGAGGGAGAAGAGGAAAACCAGAAGAGAAGAGGGGGAAATATAAGCAGCTTTGCACTACTGGTGAAGATCTAAATATCAAGGGTACATTTATTTATTTATGACTGAAGTGGCATGGAGGCACAGCACAGATCACTGTACTCAGCTTTGTTTTAGCTTTTAAGCTAGCTTGGCCATCTTCTGTGCAGCCTCGTTATAACCTAAGCCTTATGCAAAATGCTCTGGTTGCACTCTAACTTAGGTAGTTCCACTGCCGGAACAAAGGTAAAGAGAGGAGACTTCAAGTCTGATTTTGAGTCCGGAAGAATGTAGAAGTAAAAACACTTTTTTAAACACAGAACCTATTCAGGAGCAAGAAAACTACAGACAGAATCTTAGACTGTAGAGTTACAGGTTTACTGAACTTAAGCGTCTTTAAAAGTAAAATGTTTCTGAATAGGTGCAAGCATTGCAAGTAGGAAACTTCTGAACAAACAGGGCATTAAAATACTACAGAAGTTGACTGACAGTGAATGTGGTCAGGTAGACCTAAGAGCAATCTAGAAGAAAAACAACAGCAGAAGAGAAGCTGTTAGCAGCAGACCTTTAGGAGCGAAAGCTATAAAACTAATGATCACAAAATAAAGCCCAACAGGGGGGAAAAAAAACAAAACAAACCCAGACCTTCTACATGCAGAAAGCAACTCATGCACCCCCCTGTTTGAAGAATAAGCCAAATTCAGTTGTTATAAAAATTTATTTTATGCACTACATAATGCACAATATATTATGCACAGAAAAAAAGTAGTAGTCATTAAATTTGGATTTTTGGGGGATGGAAAAGTACCACCAGAACTACTTCATGACTTCTTATGGAAAACACCAAAATAGCAGCAACTCAGGTCTAAGCCGATTTGGAATTTTGACTGAGAATCACACCTGCAAAAGGAAGTTATGGGTTTGCTCAGAGGGAAAGTTTTCAGTTAGCCATTAACCACAAAGCAACGAATCACTCTCTGAAAAAACTGAAGGCTTATCTCCCTTGATTCTTTAAACATCCCTTATATTTACAGCGTCCTGTGAATGCTAATGACTGCCCTAAATCACAAGGCTTATAATTGGATTGAAAAAAGTATAGATGTGTATTCTGTCCCATTTGAACATAATTCCAAAGCCTGCTCTCTATCTTGAGTCAGATTATTGGCTCTTTAGGATAATCCTCAACCTTTGCAAAATTTATTTCTTCTATAGTGGGAGAAACTTATATTCATTGTGCAAAATCATTAGCTTTCCTGTAAAGCACAGATTAAAAATTGCTAGATGTTGGATAGGAGCCTGGGTCTAACCTATCTGCATAAAACTTGCATCACAAGACTATGCACAAATCACTTTCACACACTCATCACACTGTTCTTCCGACTTGTGCTGGTTTCACTGGAGTAAAAGTAGTACTACTTTGTTCTTGTCAAAGCCACAAACGGATGTGTAGTGAAAGCCAGTCAGGCCAGCTAGTAAACTCACTGAATTATGTGAGTATCTTTAAATGGTTCTATCAGAAAGAAGAGGTAGATTATAACTCAAAAGAAAGCATGCAAGGTTATTAAAATATGCTGACTGATTAAAAAGCACATAAACATATACAGACATGCCAATATACATATGCATGTATACATCTTGGCAAATATATTTTTATGCCTCAGAGCACCCAATATCACACATTGTCTGAAGCCTATTTTCCTGCAAAATGTATTTCCGCCTTGCAGAGGCTGGCAAAGTAGACTACAGAAAAAAAGGCTTTACAAGTTTCTCAAGGTAATGAAAGAAAGCTTAATCCACACAGCTCCTTTCTAAGAGGAAAATTCACATTTGAAATGATAACTTGCATCGTGCTGAGGCAATTTACAGGTGACAAGATACTGTATTAGCTCCCCAATGAGTATAATACGTTAAACTGCAACTCAGCCACCAGCCAGCTGCTCTAAAGGGAATAAAAGGCCAAGTAAAAACGAATCTGCACGCAGCAGCGGAGTTGCAGGATCAGTATCAGCAGCATATGGTGCATTAGCACTGAGAGCATGCAGCCAGCTCTCACTTCAGGTCCTAAGTGAGTCGTGTCTGGGACTGACCATGTGACTGGGATGCTGGCAATCGGTGGCAGAATTCATGCTGTCCACCCACACATTGACAGCGCTTCTACTTACATGTGAAACAACTCCCTCCTCCTCTACATGGACACCACAGCACACTTTACACAAGAATGTAAGCTACAGTTTTACAACACATTTCTTAACACTGCTGTTTAAAGCTCCCACATGACTCTGCTCAGGATTTGACCCTACAAACTATGAATATTTGCTGGAAAGCTACATTCCAAGAATATGATGATAGGCATGCATGTGACACAGGGAATTAGAGATCACCTAATCAACCTTGGGAAGATGACTCAAAATCTTGAGCTTCTTTTTCCTCCCACCATATGTTTGTACGTCAGGGGCTTCAACAAAACCAACATGAAGTTATGCATCTCAAATACAAGCTCACAAACAAATGGTATTTAGGGTTTTTTTTCTTTAAAATCATGCTTATAACATTATTTACTCTGCATATTCATCAACACTGGATGATCAATATCCTCTTTTAAGGTCCGTTAATGAAATACTCTGCTATAAAGATATTAATATGCCACATTTGATTACATGCATAGGATGTATGCTGGTGTAAAACCAAGTATTGTTAATGGCATGGTTCAGGAAAGGTTTTAAATTATTATACTTAGATCTTCAAGGGGTCAGAGTCTCAAAACAAACTAAAAAAACAAAACCATATGCAATCTGAATTCTTCTGGGAATCTTCTTTCTGTACCACGTTTATACCAAAGACGAAGCAACCGCCAAACACGTCATTTGGAAAACTTGAGTTTCACTCTCCCCTGAATGAACCTAATCTGGTTTACATTGTTGTTTCAGCTTTTAACCGCAGGCCCAGCCACCACCTGTATGTTCCTTTAAGTCTGAACCTCGTCCATTGGTACAAGCTTGCCACGTTTCCCATAATTAGGAGAAAAGCGGCCATTTGTTAACCTAATGTCAACTTACACAGTGGGCCAGTAGTCAAGCAAGAGGAGACATGTGACCTTTCCGTTGACCTGAATGACTAGGTGATGACCCCTGTGGTCCAGCCCCTGAAGGAAAGGGAGCACTTTAAAACAGTCATTATGATTAATGGTTTTCCCAGGCTAGGCCATATGAGTAATTCCTCAAACAAAAAACCCTCAGGCCCCAAATACTTAGCTTTACTACCTGCAGATATCAGATATCTTTTCAACTTCTAATCCTCTTTGCTGTAACTGGGAATTATATGGAACCTTTCTTTGATTTGTGCTGTAGGAATTCAAATTAAGCATCTCAGAATAAAATTAAATACACAATTAAAATGTATTCCACCTGAAAAGCAAAGATGACTCTCATAACTGCCTGTCACACTGAACCTTGGGTACAAGCAAAGTAAGCTTTGCTTGTAGTATCCCAGTATAACTTGCAAAAACTCGACTTCCAAGGAAGATGTTTCAGAAGAAGAGATAATTAAGAAGATGAAATTGTTAGAAAATTAAGCGTGTTTTTTTCACATTCTTCCTGAGACAATTGTCTCTTATTGTTTTGAGCACATTAGCAATCTGTTCTGTCAGCCTAAAAACATTTGCCATTCCAAAAATTGAACAATTCAGCATCATGAATTACCAACCTCTATTCTAAGACAACACAGGCAAAGTTATAGATATTGCTGCTCACAACACGAGAGCTGTCAGTAACTTCTTGACAGGGCCCTGCTAATGTTTAGCATTAAGTGAAACATTGCTGGCAAGACCACCCTATTCACTTTTATAACCTCTCTAATCTGCAAAGGGATGGCAATCTTAAGAGATAAAGCCCTGAATATCCTAGTAAAGCACTGACCTTTCCCAGCCACCAAAAGTCAGCATAAAATTGACAGATAACTGTGCAATAAACTGAAGAATCCATGTCATGTGTGTTGGTGAACAGGGGGACACTCAAGTTCTGAGACCTGAAATCAGTGGGCACTAAATTTGCATGGGCGGCTGTACTTCACATCAGCTGTATTTCAGTGCAACTGACTTCAGAATCAGGCCTGATAAAAACTGTGTTCACGATTACTTCTTAAGCATCTTTTTCAGTATAGAGGGTGAGCAGAGCACCTGTTAGCCTTAAGGGAGCTCTAGGTCACAGGATGATTGCACACAAAAAGGTTTCATGGCCTAGGACAAAGTCAGGGTCTTTGCCATTTATAGAACACTGTAACTGTTGTCAGAAAGCATATCCTATAATAAGAGCCCCAAGGCCAACCTAATGACCATATGCAAATATCTCCAAAAGACCTTTCCATTGTCAGCAGTTCACCAGAGGAAATATAAGCCTGAAGAACAACAAAAAAATTAAATCTTTCAAAATTCCAGAAGCACTGGGCAAAAATATCCAGAACTGCTGAAGAAATTATTATGATTTGGCACCTGCTATTCACTCACCTAACACTCACAAATATTTTTATTTTCTTTTACTTTACCTTTTTTTTACAGTCGGCAAGGCCACCAGCAATACCCTTCTGCCTATATCCATGGAGATAACAGTTCTCAGTTTGCAATTCCACACCTTATGATTAATTTTAAAAAGGTTACCTGGAGAGTTTAATGGAGAATCCACACACTGCAAAAGTGAGAACACAGGATCATGAAATACTGCATTCAGTCCAAGAGTTCAGCATCTCATTTCCTGTGAGGTCAGTGACTAAGTTCTCAAAGAAAACCTCTAAGCAGTTTACAAAAGTAAAGGTTAACTGACCACTCAGACCTGGTTGGGACAAAGGTTGACAATTATATATACTACATAAAGCAGTTCATCCATTTTCTCTTTTAGTTTCATTTAATCTTGAATGGGACTTACTGGTGACATAAGGAGATATATCTTACAGTCTTTTAACTAAAAGCAGTAAATAACAAAAGAAGTCCTTTATGTACTTCCTTGCTTTGGAAAGGGAAATGACATTCAGAAACCTGAACCCTTGAAATGCTAATGTAACTCTAGTGTCTCTATGCATAATCACTAAAACTGAACATGAAAATATTAAAGTGCAAAAGTTCACTTGCTCTTACATGCAGGTAAAAAAAAAAAAGCCATTTCTTTCCTTTTAGAAAGATTTAATTTTTTTTTCTAAAAATCAGGTTTTCATATCTCTGGACTATGTTCAGGAAATCTTTGCTTAAAAAGTTCCCTTTCAAGATTGCTGCCCTTATCATCTGCTTTCTCTTCTCTGTCTTGTCAACCTTTATAAAAGTTTAAACTCCTGACATTTTTCTGCTTCTTTTCTGCATCTGTAGTTCCAAACCTGTCTATATGAATTGGCTCATATACTGGATTAAAACTGCTCTATAAAAACTGGCTTCAGAGTGAAAAAGAATGTCAGAATCAGTTTCGACTGCTATGAGTCATTACTCAGTACCATTCTTTCAATTACCTGGCTTCTTATTTTTGGTGGATTGAGTTCCTGCTCCCTGTTCCAAAGTGCTGAAAGCTTCTAAAATACTCTCCTCCACAAAAAGGCCACAGCAGAAGGCCTAGGAGGTAGTAGAAAACACATCTTTCTCTGCTTTCCCTGGCACCATAACCTAGTCTTCATTTTTCTTAAAACATTGAATTATATGAAATTTTAGTCATCTTTACCCTCTAACTTTTCCAGGTGAAGCATCTATTGTTCATTTTGAGAATTGACTCAGTTATATCAATATGGCAGCAGATAAATTTAACTATTACCATGAAGGATGAATGCTGGCTAGAAATCTGTACTTCCCTGTATCCCATCCTTCCATCCTATCCCCCACCAAGCTTTAGAGGTATAGCATTCAAAGAACTGCTAACATGCAGACACTATTAACAGCCTGCAACCATCTAAGCTGGCATCTGGCTAAAAGCACCCTCCCACCCTCTACATTTTTACTTTTAGAGTAATAGAAACAACATCTCAAATGGAACTTCTCCAAGTTCTTAGATACTTCTATCCTCTCAACAGTGTTCTCAGTCACATCCATCCAAATTCTTATCGCTCCATAAGTTCATATAAAACTTAAGAGACATTTGTTTGATCACCCTAGTGGCACACGCCATCATTCTCTCTGTCCCCTCCAATGACTGAGATCTCGTTTTTAAGTTTCAAACTCACTTTCATTAGACAGCTCAAATAATGCTGAACATGTTAGGCTTGCAGCATTCCCATGACCTGAAGCCAACACAATATCCAGTTCTATGTTCACATGGTCATTTGACATGTTCCTTTTGTTTAAAAAAGGGTATTACCTTACATTTTCTTGCTAAGTAAATTCCAGAAAAAAATTAGATCACTTTTATTATTATAGCAATCAATATCCTACGTACTCCTTCCACAGACAATAAGCAATCCAAAGCCCTAATCAGAAAATAAGCCTCTTCAAAGTAAAAATAAAGCCTAAGTAATATAAAGCTTTATTGCAGACTAGGCTCAGTCATACCTCTTGAAAGGTTTCTATCTATCTATTAGTGATTTGTTTTAAATGTCTGCTGGGCATAAGACCCATTCATATTGTTCAAGGATTTGTTTGAGAAAATACATTGGTACCATTTTAATGGCCTTCAGAAGACAGATATTGCTGACTGCATTCCACCTGAAACTTTACTTGCTGGATGATAGACATGTGCAGCACTTGATCACGAGCTTTATCAATCCATTCAAATTCAACATATGTTTACCAAGAGACAGAATTCACAGCTGCTGGGCACACAGAATTCAAGCACAGAATACAATTTTAAAACCTTCTGAAACTGCCATAATCATTGCTATTGTTTTGGTCCTGAATTTTACATTCTCACAAGAAATTCTGGACATAAACTGCATGTCTCCTAGCACTCTGAAAGTTCAATCTATTATTAAAGAGCTGAAGTCAGTTTTACATTATTTTACTACTTCCATTAGATATATTTTGTCTATGAAAAGAACAAGCAAGTAGTATAGGAGGAAAAAAAAAACTTTCTCTTCCTTCCTGTCTCCTATTCCTCCCTCTCAAAGCCCTGGAGACTGAGCATGTTCCTTAATTTGTTTCAGCCTGCTATATCCATATTTTCAAATCACAGTGCGCCAACCAGGAGAAAAATTCAAATTTAGGTGCAACAGTGATGAAATACAAGATCTGACAGCACTAGATTATTACGTCTCTTTTAATCCTGTTCTGACTGGGCGTGGGAGGGAGGAGGAAAAGACTTCTGCAAAAAACAACAAAAGATGGCCCATTGTTAAAAAAGCAGAGTCTATCAAAAAGAACACGAGAGGATTGAAGCTTATATTGTGAGCTCTCTAGGACAACTACTATCTTCTTGAGTCATGTTCACACCATGCCTGACTGAATGCTGTTAGCCTATGACAGCTAGAGTTTCTAGGCACTTCTACAGAACAAAAAAAACAACCAACTGGATGGTGACTTTTTAACATTTCAAGAGAGCTTACGTATATGAATGCTCAATATCTAATTCATATCCCTGAACACAGTGCCTCCTCAGCCTGGATGTAAGAGTTATTAAATTTGACCATAATTCTTTATTAAAACATAATACAGAAACATGTATGTATGCACAAATTGATGCAGAAGAGAGGGGGGAAAAAGAATCAAAGCGAGTGAAATTGTTTCTTGGGAATGACTGTTGGCATAATTTTAAAATATACTTTATTTATATTAGGTTCCAAGCTGTGCTGAAGGGTTTCAGTAGCATATATTTTATTCCCTGTTGGTAACAAATGTGTTTCACTTGGCACCACTGCTATATCAATTGTCACAGCCTCCATCCGTCCATCAGTAGCTAATTTTCAAAACCTGAAAGATTTGCTTTTAAATACAGCTGTAACTCATTAGCTTCTTTTTGCCAATCTAGTTGCAATGCACTTTTTCAGTTCCTTCCCCACCCCCCAAACCTTTCTCACTGAATGATAGCACCATTTTCATGCCTTCATTTTGACTCTAAAATCAGTAAAATTAAGAGTATCACAAATACGGTCAGTGTAACTGTTATCCTTTCTGTTTCTGGCTCTCGATTAAATTATTAAGCTCTATTTTACCAATATGTTTGTCCTCTTGAATTTGTGTTGTGCGTACCACAGCAGGGACAGAAGTGGCTATCTAATCAGAGCAGAAATTGTAGGGGGAAAAGGAGGGGAAATTGGTACAATCATCCTTCCCATCAAGTAATCCCTTCTCAAAGTACATCTGACAACAGACTGCACAGATTTATTATTAGCTCACCGCTTGGCCCTTGGAGCTACCAACCCTATGTTGACTAAGGAGTACATGGTGTGTACCATCTACTAGGAAACCCGTCTAGGCAGACACAAACATCAAAGACTCAATTTACTGAACCTGTTCTACCTCCATGGGGAAGACGTTCAGGTCTAAATCAATCCTGAAAACAGGGAGCATAAAGCCCCATCCACACAGAGGTACTCTCCTGGTAGAACATTGCCCTCAGCTACATCCACCTTTAACACAGAGCCCTCAGTAACTGCTTCTGCAGGATTACAAAAAAAAGCAATGTTTTCTCTGCCTGACATCTGCCACCACAGCAGAAGAGGGGAATGGTTACAAACGGTTACTTTTTGAGATATGAACCATTGCTCACAGATCATAAACTATTCAGAAGATGAACCTGTATATAAAGACCAAGGCTCTTGAAACCTGAGGAATCTTTAGTCCAGAAAAGTGAGTCTAGACGACTTTGCCCTTTTCTTGAATTCATTTAGGAAATATAGCCAGACACAAGAAATAGTCCCATTACTATGTTCACAGTCTCCACAAAACATCCATGAAATTCTGGGAGCTTTAGTAACATCTATGGCATATATAATGCTATGATGTCATATAAAGGCTTAACAGGCACATGTCTAGAACTACAAACATGATTCACCCATTGTGAATTAAACAACAGCAAATTATACACAATTAAATAATGTCTGAAGCTCTTGTTAATAAAGCTTTTTCTATCTCTACCACCATGTAATTCCTCTCATTCTCTTTTCCATTGAGACATGCAACTGTACAGATGTAGGCAGAGGACATGCAGGGCTATAATGTGATGTGGATCAGGAAGGCTGGCTGTGATCATACTATGTCATAACCTTTTAGTTTATTGACACAGAGAAGCAAGAATGAGCAGTGGAAAGCTCACCACACTGCCTGAGGATGTTCCTACCCAGCAGACTCCTGGTCTATAAAAGTTGTTTACCCTACTGGAGTAAGAGGAGGTTGGGAGAAAAATAAACATGTCCTGCATCTTCCAAAAACCAGACCGCCTACATGTTGCCTCTTGCTCACTATCTACAGGTCCTTTTCCACCGGGCAGTTTTCCAGCCACTCCTCCCATAGCCTGTAGCGTTGCATGGGGTTGTTGTGACCCAAGTGCAGGACCCAGCACTTGGCCTTGTTGAACCTCATCCAATTGGCCTCAGCCCATCAATCCAGCCTGTCCAGGTCCCTCTGTAGAGCCTTCCTACCCTCGAGCAGATCAACACTCCCACCTAACTTGGTGTCACCTGCAGACTTACTGAGGGTGCACTCGATCCCCTCATCCAGATCATTGATAAAGATATTAAACAAGACTGGCTCCAACACTGAGCCCTGGGGAACCTCGCTCGTGAGCAGCAGCCAACTGGATTTAACTCCACTCACCACAACTCTCCGGGCTCGGCCATCCAGCCAGATTTTACCCAGCAAAGAGTACACCTGTCTAAGCCGTTGGCCTCCAGCTTCTCCAGGAGAATGCTGTGGGAGACAGTGTTAAAGGCTTTACTAAAGTCCAGGTAGACAACATCCACAGCCCTTCCCTCATCCTCTAGGGAGGTCACGCTGTCATAGAAGGAGGTCAGATTAGTAAAGCAGGACCTGCAGAACCTGCTGCTACCTGAGCAATTATTTTGCACTGAAGACTTGTAGAAAAAATGCAGAAGCTAAGTGATCCTCAGAATGACATTAATATTTCTTAAAGTTTTGTGCAGAGCATCTGGAGTGTTAGAAACAGTTTTGAGGAAACAACACAAAATAAACAAGCAGAATAAAATGTTGAGTGCCTGCAAGTCAGTGTTTTCACTCTTGTCAGTTCATGCACGAGGAACTATAAGACCACATAACTTGCTTAAGGTGAAACACTTCTCTTGAGTTACGAATCCTTCTGTCATCTGTAAAACAGTAAAGCTGAGAGTAATACAGTGCCAAAACCATTTACTTTGTAATACATCAACAATAACAAAAACTGTCTTCACTGACACAAAACACCGCTCTTCCTTCCCCCTCTATGACTTATCCACAGAATGGGTGAATACTAACAATACCAAAAAAAAGTACCAAAGACAAACAGCTTTATTCCCTTGTGCATATTTCCTTCCAGTTTTTCAGAAGATAATTTCTATGTGAATAACATCAAATTGAGCGCAGGTACCCAGGGGATTGGCAGTGGGAGGCTGCAGAGGTGGCATCTCTGAGAAGAGGCCAGGGGCTGCCCCCATGCCAGACACAGCTGGGTCTAGCAAACAGCAACAAAGCCACCACAGGGCAGAGCTGAGCCCCCCAGCCAAGCTGGTGGCACCTCTGAGAAAGGGCAGAAAATGCCATGCAGGCAGACAAGGATCACCAAAAAAAAAAAAAAAAAAAAAGGTGAAAACCAGCAGGGGCAACACCAAAGCCAAGTAAAAGGAGGAGGGGCAGGAGGAGGCACTCCAGACATCGTAGCAGATATCCACACTGCAGCCCATAGAGGACCCCATGCCAGAGCAAGTGGACATTTCCTGAAGGAACGGTGGCCCATGGGGAGGACCTGTGCTGGAGAAGGGGAAAAGCAGGATGGAAGGAGCAGGAGAGAGGAACAGCTGTGTACTGACTACACCCCCTCCCAAATCCCACCTGAGCCACCTGGGGCAGGTAGAGGAATGTGGAGTAACAGAATGAAGTTGAATCAGGCAGGCAGAAGGTTAACATATATTTATTTCTTACTACCCAAAACAATTTTAATTGGCCCCAAGTTAATTTTACCTGAGTCAAGTCTTGTTTTGCCCACAAGAGTAATTTATATGCAATCTCCCTGCATATATCTTGACACACAAATTTTCTCATTTCTGGTTTTTCCTATTTTTCCCTTGTCCCACTGAGGAGTGAGGGAGAGCGAGTGGCTAGGTGGGCATTTCACTGCTAGCTAAGGCCAACCCACCACAATTACTAATACAACTTGTATGATTTTTCCTTGAGATTATTCAATCACTTGATGCATTTGACAGAATATTAATTGCTTATCCTACATTTTCCATTTTCTTAGGTCATTCTTAGTCATATGCTCTGTTGCATATCTTATGTTTGTCCATTAAGCAGCTGTTGGTCTTCCCTACATCATGTATTTGCCAACTAATATTAAATCACCACGTTGAACATGTCATATTGACAACCTGTTCTTTTTACTCCAGAGTAAAACTTGCTTTCAACATCTAAGTTGTTCTTCTTGCACTTCTCATTTACCAGCTAGCACCAGAAGATGCCCAGTATACATCTGTATCGTGTTTAGTGAACAGACATCTTGCGTTCCCCGGTAATTGCCTGGTACTGCAAGAGCCACCATCCAAGAGGATGTTTTGGGAGAAGGGGTGGGGTGGCTCATTTTAATTGTTTCCACTCCTGATGGACCATACAATATCAGGACTTCATAACACATTTGCTTCTCATTATCACCAGCGATGTTAAGTATTTTCTACCTGTCTTTTCCAAAAGTATCTCCTCTTCCAGATTTCTTGCCTCAATTCTCTGCTCAGCCTGAAACTCCTACGTTTTAGGATTTTCCCATTTAATTTTAATTATATATTTATTTTAGGATTCTCTCAATTGCCCTAAGTCAAGATGGATTAGCTCATATCCTCTGAGATTGCCCTCTGATTCTTTCAGATATATTCCTATGCAGGAACAGAAACTCAGTGCTAGAACACAGAATCATCCCTTAATTTAACTTGCCATTACTTAGTATTAGTTTATGTTGTTCATATTAATGTGAAGATAAAATGCATATACAGACACACATTTATCTAAGTCTATAAATACTAAATATGTAAGGACTAAGCAGCAGTTTAACTTTACTCACTAAATAGTGAATGATACAAATTTGATTACCTCATTTAATACCAACTTAATTTGTTTTATTCTGAAGTAAAAACAAATGTGTTCATATTTTAAAGTCAAGACCAAGCAAAATATGTTTCATAGGACTGAAAGAACAGTTCATAATTTTCCAGAGAAAGAATGCAGGGAGGAGGAAATTAAACAAGCATTCTTGCATATATTTCCTGATGTTATTTTCATTATGGAGAAGGAAAATTACATTTACTCCCTTGACAGCAAAGGTCAAACAATCTGATAAAATGTAGTTAATGCACTGAGAATGACTGATGCTTAAATGAATAAGTCATGTTATTTTATGTTGCAAAAAGTGTTTTCTATTCTTTATTCTCTCCATATCTTTAATATATTTATGCTTAATGCAACAAAAGGGTCCACAACCAAACTAAGGGTCAGAGGAGCCTTCTGAATTGTGCACTCACATATCCAATAAAGATTTAGCCATCCATGATGTTCTCATAATGATAACATACCTCCTTTGCTAAGTACTTGTAGTTCAACCACAATATTGATTTTTAGCCTAATCGTTATCCTGTATGAGTACCCACAGACCTATTTTATAAATTTCATGTTTCTCTGAAAGAAACAGCACTATTACCAGTAACCATACGTACAATAAGACAAATGCACCCATTGAACTTGTAACATCTTACAGGATTTGATTTAAAGCCCCTTGGAATCAATCCTGAAGATGGCTTTTTAGCCCTTGGAAACCACAACACTGGTCACTCATCATTATAAGTAAGGGAATGCTGTCAGGTCTCTCCAATATCCATATGTGTTAAAAAAAAAAAGTCTTCCAAAGCGCATACACTTCATGTAGTATTCAGCAGAGTTATGCTCTTCTGCTATGGAAGCATTTTACAGAGTTGCAGAACAGCTATCAGCATTTACTGTGCATATAGTTACCGAGATGTTCCAGAAAGACATTAAATAATGCTCCCCTGAAACACATCAAGAACACTACTCGCTCTACCCACTCGCTGAACAGTTGTTCATTGCCTGGACCTAGTGATTCTCCTCCTAGACCATATAAGTAGGACAAAAAGTGGGATGATAAAAAGCCCAAGGCCATAAGAGATATATTTTCTGAAGTTGTTTGCTTGTTCATCTGGCAGCATTAATTTAATTTCATGGCAATGGAGCTGTGATTGGTGATTGGTTGTTCAGGGGTTCTATATAAAAATCACTCTGAGACAGACAGGCTACATAAGTCAGATTTAACAGTGCCATGTAACACAAATCTGTGGCTTTAAATAAGCGCACCATTATATTAAGCTGGACTGACTGAATCAATATTGACGCTATCCTGTTTATAAGTATTGTCTTTCAGGATAGCAACAATTTACTACTTCCAAATCCAGTTACGGTCAGCAATATCACATCTTCTGGTGTGGACACCTGATACAAGCTTTCTGCTGATTTCTTGCTTTGAATTTTTCTCTTCCTATTAAAAGCCCGCTTTGGTTTGGCAGCTCAGATTTGAGGTTACCTCAGACTGTCAAATCACCATTATGGAATCTTACTCTTTTTTCAACTCAGGAAGATTGCCATTTGAAATACTCTCTAGCAACCACTTGCAGTGTCTGAGAAGTGATGACTATTCTTTATTCTGGGTACAGCAAAAGAAGCATCTAAGGTATTACTGATCAGCAAAATAATCTGAATACCTTTTCTTTAATAGTAATATGTACGCAGTTGCTCATTGGCCCAAGGAACTAGGCAAAGCCTAGGATATAGCTGGGCTACACCAAACAAAGAGAAGTATGTGACTACTAAAAGTTGGCTGTTTCTTTGGTACCGTTCTGTTTATTTACAGTATTATAACCAATGAAATGTAGCCAACAGAAACAAGTTTCACAGGTGAGAAATTAAAGACTGGTTTCCATCCTCTGCAAATTACCAACCTCTTTCATAGATACACAGCCAAGCTGGTGCTTTACTTCAATCCTTTCATTTTGCTTTCTCTGAGCTTTCTGTCACTTTTGAACCGGTGACCTGGCTCCTACCTATTTAGACCACCCCTAAAAAACTTCTTGGATTTTTAGGCATGGCTTTCACTCTCTCCTGTGATCGTGATCAGGGTCCTTAAAAATCTTTCTATAGCCTCTGATACTGCTGTAGAAAAAAGCATTTAATTGTGCCCTGTGTAACTTGAAAGAAAGCTTAAGCAAAGTCTAGATGATAGACCAAAGATTCATTCGCGGGCAGCTGCCACAACTCTGCAACACAGAAATATTATTTGCTGAAGGAAAACAAAGATTAAATTTCATGCTTGAATTTGCTGATAAAACAACAAGCTCTGTCAGAGCCAGCCATCAAGCTTACATTAAGTCTCAGAACTATTTGTAGGTGTATCTTTATCAAATCTGAAGCAGAGAAAAAAGGATGGGGTATCAAAAAAAATTCTGGTCTTCTCCACCATTTCTTTCAAAGCCGATCAAAATACCATGCAAAAGAAGAATTCTATCCTATAGTATTACAGATCTTACACATACACCATTCCACCATCATCCTTATGACTCATTTTAGTCGAAAATCCTGGAGGTCTTGGGGACAGTAATCTCTGGGATGAAATCCTGATTTTCCCCCCTACTTTTAAATCATCGTCAAAACCCTCTTGACTTCAAGACAACCAAAATTTCATCCTATATAACAAATGTATCAATATCCCTGTGCATCATGAACGTCAGCGCCAAAGCAAAGGAGCCTTGTTGTTTCTTTCCTAGTTGTGATGCCTCTAATTTTCATGCAAATATAAGTTAGACTTGGCTACTGAGCTCTTGTTTCCTTGCCAAAAGCAAAGAAGAAAATGCTTGCTTTAGATAGAAGGTACAAGGATGAAAGGGATTTCTTTCAAATTTAAAGCAATAAAACTACTAACCAGTCTCCTCCTTAAAAAAAAAAAGTTAAATATTATCTTCAATTCCAGAAAATTATTTTAAGAAGAAATTAGGCACATGGAGCACAGCTGTGCTCATGACTTTTCTCCACAGTAGCACTGTATTCAGTCGATTAGCAACAGGTGCCTATATCATTAAAGTTTGGACTGCTATTCTTCAGCAGTGCAAGGCAGCAAGTTCTCCTTTTTATCCCTTCATATTCAAACGAGTACCAAAACCTTCTTCTAACCACGTCCTCAACTCTTCAGCCTAACCCATCACTGTGTAGCAAAGTTCCTTCAGGGCTAATGGAGTGGTACCATCTGCTACCAATACTGTCCACACGCTCCCCAGTCGAGGCTTGTTTCAGGCCAAGTTTCTCTTCTGAGTTAACAGGAGGTGACAAGCCTGGCAGTTCGCAAATTTTCCCTGCATGACTGATTCAGCTGGCTGACCAGATCCATGCTAATGAGAATGTGCCAGCTCACAACAAAAACATTTTTGAATAATTTAAAACTTCAGAGCTTGGTGTGCCAAATAGTACAATTCACGGTGCCAGCAGAATCTACATGCATCTACTACAAACGCTGTTGACTGCAAAATCGTCATCAGACCTAACTTTATAAATAATGCAAAAGGACAAAGAAGCAAGATTCCACAAAGCCAACTTAAACTTAGTCAGCGGTGCCCTTTATCTTTGAAAGAAAGCTAAGCATTCACAGAAATACATCAAGAATATATAAAATGTACTTTAAAAATGATAGCTAGCGTCATCAGTCTTGCTGATGCAAATGAAATCAAAGTCATATGTGCTGACATTTTTCAAAGAAAATACGTATCCTATTTTTCCTTTAAGCTTGCTTGTGGAAGTGTTTCACCAACACCATCCACCCAGAAAGGCAGAAGTGAATCAAAGAGGTGCTTCAAAAGAAGCAAAGAAAAAAAAATATCTAGGAGACTGACTTTTGTGATAGGTCACATCATGCCACATTATGCCATTACTGCAAGCCCTGCAAACTAGTTAGGCTAGTTTAACTTGGAACATCCTGCCATTAACTGCTTTCCTACACAGGAGTATTTTTCACAAATCCATCCTAAACTGCAGGAGTTGAAGTCTCGTTACCCCAAACGCAGTTGAAAATCCAGTCGTGGAATCACATCTGTTTTAGTTTAAAATGAGTATTTAACCCAGGGGTGAGTTTGGGGGTTTTTCTTGTTTTGTTTTTAAATATTTAATATACTAAACTTGTAGCAACTTTTAATTAAGAAAACCTTGCTGGACTTGAATAAAACAAGCCTGATTCTTCAGAACAGTCGGCACCAACAGAAGAATTGCTAAATTCAAAAACAACGTAAATACTTAGCAACTCTGAAGAGCCAGCCACTGTTATTTAGATGCTTTGGAGTTGATGCAAATCCTTGGTTCAGCATTAGGTTGGGGATGTAGGCATACTCTGAGCATATCAATACTACTTTCTGAAATGGAATCAGTCTGACATATTTCCATGAATTACCATAACTCAGGCATAGCAAGCTTTGCAATTTTATAAGATACTTTAATAGACACAGACAGGCGACAGGAGTTTTGTACCTACTCCAATCTTTCCACATGCCATAGAAGATTGGCACAGTGCTAGAATAGGTAGTATAATAAAAGCCCAGTTGGAGTAGCAAGAACGGTCATTGAATTAACATTCTGTTGAAGGAAGGAAAAACACACACACATGCACACACACATATATAAAGGTTTGGATTTTTTTTGTTTCTCTCTTCCACTATAGTTATGCTTCGGCAACTGGCTCTGCGTCCAGAGCTCCACAAAGTATGAACTGGCCTTTGTTCCAGGAATCTTTCTGTCTTAATTTTCACAAGCCTTTGGAATTTTTTTTATTTAAATATGTTGCAGCATGATTCACTTATTGCTTCCTTTACAGATTTATTTCATTTACAAGAGAAAAATTTTATGTTTGACAACCCAAGAACATGTTCTGCCACCCTCACACAACCACGTTCTTGTAATTTCCTCATACCTTGTTAGCACTTTCCCTTCATTGCAAGTTAGCATTCGCTACGCTATGACCACCAAAGGCGACAGTCACCATCTGTACCCTAGCAGCTTCATGGACTGGGCAGCTGATTTTGGAATTCCTCCAAACTGGCAAAAACACATCCTCCACCACGTCACAGGCTGCTTTCCACGCAACCTGCCGTGACTGGCCCCAGCTGCACCTGACACAACAACTGCTTGGACAGCTCCAGCCAGCGCTACTGATTTCAAAGCCCTGTACGGTTAAACTATGCATGCTGGTCTCATCCTGGTTATACCATGGTCATCCGAGACCTCTGATATGTTGTCACGATCCCAAACATTTGCTACATCTTCTTTGGACTTCAGAAACTAAATCCTGGTTCAAACTTCCATATAACACCTCCATACTAGAACTTTTTTCCCCTTTCAACATCACTCACTGATACTCTATTATGTAAGACTTGAGCAACAATATATTTGGGTGTCACATCTTCTGAAAAATCTAAAAATAATTTAACAAATAAATCCTAAAGATTAGATATATTTCTCCTCCTTCCATCTCTTGCATCTTCTTAGCTAAGGTGCAAGTACAGCTGGGGGGGGGGGTGTTAGACAAAATGTTGGATTGTTGCTGTTACTGGTACTTCAAGAATTCAGAATCTTATCTTGCGTGTTAGGCGTTAGCCTCTGCTCCATCCACCACCTCTGAGGAGCCTACCAGCAGTTCTGAGCTAATTACAAAGGCTGTATCCCTCCTTGTCCTTTCTATACTTACATGGCATTGGCCGTGTTCTATATTAAAAGCACATCCTTTTAATGAAAGAATGGCAAAAGTAGGCTCCATTTCATTTTCTGACTGAATTTGCATGTCTGCCTATTTCAGCATGACAGTTCTATTGCAGAGATTAGGAAATCCATGAGCTATTTAAAAACAAAAAAGATGTCAGACTTTCTGGCTAATTAGCGAGTGCTCATAAATTAAGCATTTTAGGCTAAATACTGAGCCAGTTTGTTGTGCTACAGGACAACAGATGAAGACTGCTGATAACAAGATGCGAAGAAAACCCAACACCACCCAGCATTCTTACATTTCTGTAAAACGCTGCACAAGGAATCTGTGGGCCCTTGCCCTGAGGTCTGAGTTCTCATTTCCCCAACTTAGCAGTGAGGCTAGGTTGTCCTGTCTCTCCATTTGCTTGCTTGCGTCTTATTCCCGCTTCAGAGTTCACCTGCCTAGTGACCTCATCTTTAATAGATATATAGGTGACTCTATACAAGACCTCTATTTTCTCAACTGCCAACCCTGCTGTGCCCTCACTGTTATGTCATCAGAGGAACAAGAAGAGAGAAATGAAGGGTTTGACCCTAACAAACTGCATCAACATCACTGTACCGTGGTGAGTTTGCTGCCTGAGTTCTGCTCCAATGACCATATACCTTCCTTTAAAATGATACAGGGTACAGTCTACATATGAGACAGTTGTTCCACATGCTTTCTTCACCAAGCAAAGACACTGCTGAAACTGGTTCTTGAGGTGTTTATGGGTATAGGAATTTAGCTTCCTAAGACTTAAAGGTGGCAAAATGATCAAACTGTTCTAAAGGTGACCTGCAATGACCTCTTCCAGACAGACCGTAACCAAACCACGGCAAACCTGAAAGGATTAAGCATGTCATCTCTGCAGCAGCCAGGATACCATGCTTTCACGGTCCCACCCTTTTCAAACACAACCCAGAAAGGGCAAGCTGTGGTTCTCTCAGCTTTTGGGGTCCTGTACCAAGCAACTGGCTCAGTTCCAGACCTAAGTCTTCAAGGAATGTTGCTTGTAGGGTCATAGTGAACTAATAATGCATTTTATTGGTTTAGGAATGTCTGATTTTATTTGGAAATTGCATTAACAGGTCCAAAATGCCTGTTGACATATTTCTTCTGTGCAAGTCAGGTGGTGCTTCCAGAAGTTTCTCAATAAGACAGCCTAGGTTTTTTTCCCTCTTCTTTTTTTGGCACCGGAATAAAATGGGCGTACTGGCATGTAGTCTGAGGTCCACAGCCCCATTATAATGAGGTGTTACAGCGCTGAGCAGAAAATAATTCTCCTGCACAGACCCTGGGTGTCTAGTATACAAGTGTAATACTGGTATTTTTTATAACTAGAACCAGTCATGACTACTTAAAGCACAGACCGAACAGGCTTCAATAGCTTTGGGAAGAAACTAAAGTTACTTGGAAAGCTCAACAGGTTCAGGACATAACTTCAGGGCCATACTTCATGTCAAAAGCAGATTCCACATTCAGTAAAAGATGACTTCCCAAAGCAATGAGAAAAGAGAACAGTGATACTTCTGGGTATGATTTCCAGGTAAAGAGACCTCTTGCACCACAGCCTCCAACCAGGCACATGCTTACAGTGTTATCTCCAAGTATGAGAGAGATTTCTACATTGCCTGGACCTTCTACAACCCAGCATCTGTTAAAGACATTGAGCTACACAAATAGTAGCCAAACTGCACGAAGTCAGTGCAGGACATGGGCTTTTTTTTTTTTTTTTTTTAAACCAGAATAAAATGTTAGTCATTCCTAACCCTCAAGCTAAAAGGCAAATTTCTGCCCTCCTATAATGCTGAATACTGTATACTCTTAGGAGCAAGTACACTGAGAGCTTAAGGGTGACTACCTTATCTAGGTAGCCATAGGGGGAGAGCAATAGCCATTTAGGGCTCTGAAATTTTGGAAGGGCTGTGTTCCATCACCTCCCCCATAATACTAAAGCCAGGGTTAGGGTAGGACAGCATGCTGTTATAAACCTTAAACAGGCACAACACATGCCACTGTTGTAATGGTTTGTCCTCCTGTCTGTTACTCCTACTTCAAAGCTACCTGGAAGAGGGAAACTGCAGTCTACCTGTAAACACACAAAAACAGGGCTCCCATGCAAATCCAGTGGGTATAACTGCCCCTTCTGGGATAAAGTTTGGGTCTCAGTGCAGCTGCAAAAACAGCCAAAAGGTGCCAGAATGCCAACCCATGTGTCAGAGTGTGGCTAGTGCCCCTAACCACAGTGTGCCTGTGCCAAAAATAAGTCATAGCACATTCCATTTGTTTTGCAGACAGGTAAGCAGATTCATTACAGGAAACTTTACAGTACTATAAGGGAAGAAATAAAAGAAATCTTTCTCCTTCAGAGTATTGATCTTGTCCTTGTTACCTTGTGCCTTTACAAAATTCCCCATGCCAAAACATGGTGAACAAAAGTGTTGCAGTCTGAAAGGCAATACTTGATCTCCGAAAAACATATCCAGAAGTACAACTTCATAACTCAAAATAATCCAAGGTAATACAAGTTGTAATAACCCCAATAATAGCAGTGGGATTTACTATGGGCTTATGTTTAGGAGCGTGATTAAGCACCAAAAGTGGGGCAAGCTGCTGAATTAGTTCTCAAAGCAGGTAACTATTGCAGTTTGAAAACACAGTATTATATTTACTCCTGGTCACTTTAAAGAGATGCTCCCTGTAGAATAAAAGCTGGTAGCAAATTCAAGAAAAATTGGATAAACCCTTATGTAAATTTAAGAAATAAGACACATTTTATTGCTATTAAATGTTGAAATTACCATTTTCTAGATTTCAACAGCATTTCTTCTTCAAGTCTTCTCCAAATCCTAAGCTTCTGAAGAATAACTGATTTTTGCTGAGCAAATTCAAACTTGTTGCTTGACAGAAATTTTTAAAAGTTATCTAAACACAAGCCTGACTTCTGTTTTTTTCCCCATAGTTTAAACGCCTGTAAAAACATAGTGCCATTACACAGGAAAACCACAAGGGGCCATTACTCAAGTTCTACTCTGATGTTTGCAGACCTTTTGAACCTATCCTTTCCACATAAATTTCCAGCTATCATAAACAGAGCTCTACCCACTGGACCTACTGGACTTAATGATATGGAGAAATGCCACACTTTGCAATCTGGAAAGAATGTACTTGACACAGCTTCCAGCTCAAAGCCAGAATGAACATAGTGGCCAAATCCACACTTGATACAAATTGGTGTCATCCCACTTCACCACTGGGGTTCTTCCAAGCAATGCCAGCTGAGGAGACATTAAAATGACATCTCTGCATCACAATAATCTGTAAGTGGTTACTGCAGATAAGCCATTTTGGCAGGATAGAAAATGAAATCTAGAAGGCATTATGGGACTGCAGACCCTGTGCCTTATAGCCCAACTTCACTAGCTTTAGTAAAACCTGTGAAACTAGGCAATGAAGAATGCAGGTTGTGCCCAAAGAGATGTGTAGGAGACAGTGACAGTGATGAGGGCTGGACAGAACCACTGTCAGTTGTACCAAGGAACAAGAAGGACCTGTGTCACTGCCCTACCATCTACTGTTATAATCCAGCCAGTCAAACCATTCTGTCTACAACATACAGCAGCAAATCTGAGGTATTTGGCTTATTCAACTATCTGCAGAGACAGCAGCCATCACACAAGAAACCCAATTGTCAACTACTTTGCATGTATTTTGTAGTGGTGAAACAACTCCTGGCAATGGAAACAGGAGAAGTGTTGAAGAGCTTAGTCTCACTGTAGGACGATAGACTTACCAGGCTGAACAGAAGTCACTTTTCAGATAACTATTCACATGACCAGAGCAGATTTAGACCAAAGTTCACTGCAATACCCGATTATACGTATGACCTTGTAGGCTGGCAGTTTCCCTGTGGGAAACTCAGAAGAAAATCCTAGTTATCTGATTTGGGTGATGAACTTCAACAGCTGAGCCTATGAACCCCAATGTCTCTTCATTCTCTCTCTGCCTCTCTCTCCCAGAGAGATTTTACTCACAAGAAACAGAGAAGTGAAATGAACTTCAGCAGCTGTTCTGAAGGGGCCAAGCACTCACAACCTAGCAAAAGCAGACTCTGATGTTCCTCCAGTGCCCAAACTCTGAATCTGTTTTTCCTTTATAATCAACATAAAAAACACTATTCCACACACAAAAAAGCCAATCTGTCAGCTCAACAAAATACCTTACTCAAAGTTCCAAGAATTATAGCAACAGATAGAAGATAAGAGCTGATCAAGTGAAAGCTACTCATAGCGTAATCTACTCACGGTGTAATTTCTCTGGCAACATTACATTCCTTATGAAAAGCTGACCTTCCAAGCTCTGAAAATGTAATTATTTTTTTTTCCCTTTTCTGAACCATGTAACTTAGCCAGATAAGGTAAGGGAACCCTATCTTCACCCTCCCCAACCCTACTTTTTCAAGAACAAGGCTGAAGGAAAAACAAAGAGTCATATGGCTCATTTCAGCTCACAGCTCCTTAAATGGTCACAAAACAATGAGAGCACACAGTTGCCCATCCACTTATCTCCAGCTTTCCAACCTGCCTGGCAAACTCTGAGGACAATACAGAAACATACCAGAATCCTGGCCTCAGCAGCCTTACTGGAGTGGAATTTGCTGCCACAGTATATAATTCTGTGAAGAGCTGCAGGCAGACCGAGTGAAGGGACAGGGAGACACAGCTGCAAACCCAAACAAAACTATTAAGTCCAATATTAGAGCCAGCAGCTTTGTCAGCATACCTTTAATGTAAACAAAACATAGGCTGCACAGTACACCCTCAGGAACACAGCTGAACAACAGCCTTCCTCCTACTACCAGACTTCCTCCGCAACATGAAGACAAGGCTCAGGATTCATACTTGAGACCTAACTAAAATTTACAGTTTTCCAGACCCTATCATCTTGAACACATCATGACACACAGAAGCCAAGGAAAACAAATGAAATTCATGTTTTACTGGGTCCCACATGCTGTGATACTTCCAAGCCTACTAGCATCCACCAAGAAACATGCCGAACACTCAATTCTAAAAACAAATCCATTACCAGGACAGAGCACAGAACAAAATCAACTCAGCAAGCTACTCCATGTGTTTTTCATTTAACTGCATTCTGCAGAGGAAGTGAATTTGGTACATAATATACTTGGCTTCTGTCCATATTCTTTTTATTATTAAGTTTGGGGGGCAGGAGGGCTAGTGCCCATCTTTGCAGCCCTGATTCCTCTTCCTTCTTGGGGTATACTCACTCCCACTCAAAGCAGATGGCACGCAAGAGTCACCTGTTCAAAGCTAGATGAGGGTACTACTCTGGCAGTGAAGTACACACAGGGAGATACATTCACATGTAAACAGAACACATGTTTTACATATATTGTAGAAATATTAAGCTGGATCAGCAAGACGGGAAGCTGGACTTAGAGACCCTGGTATGGATAGACGGTAGTAGAGGAAAACTGACAGCAAGCAGAGCCAGGCAGCTTTCCCTATCTCCTTAACGACGTTAAAATGGCAGCATAAAGATGAGTGTACAGCTTGGCTGTCACCCAAAAGTTTACTCCGAAGAAAGAAATTTGATTTACCCAAAATTGTGTGCTGGATAGATACCATATGTACAGTAAGTACATATCATCTGGAAGGATATATACACGCCCACATTTACATGTTACATGCAATTGACTGAAGTGCCATCTAGGAAAATGCAAGAGATAACTCCAGCAAGTTAAGCGGTTCCGCCAGTGAGTTACAGGGGACCCCGTTATACAACTGTTGTTACTCATTACCCCAGAGTATTCCACTTGCACAAAAGTGGAAGTCGTTGCATATACCTTGTTTTGTAACGTGTCTGTACAAAACAGAACATCTCTCCCATACAAAGCACAGAAACAGGTTAAAGGACGAAGAGGGGAACCTACAGGTGAAATGATTCTATTCTGTACAGTACATTCCTTCCAGAAACCATATATCTAAGCTACTCAAAATAATAGTATGAACACTAGAGATTAATAAAACTGAGGTTTTTATTTTTAGTACTAAAGCAAGGACAGTTTAGGCACGGATCTGATTAATCTAAATCACCTTTCAAAGCCTACACTTTACTGCCAAAGTTTGAAGACAGATTTTGATACTAGATTTGATTTCTTTGTATATGAGCTGCTACTCAAAATATCAACAAGTTACTAAAACATAATAATTGCCAGGCTATTTCTGTGCTGTTAACATGATAAATCATTCATCTAATTCCTTCATTAAATACCACCTGATTATTCACACCCCTATTTAGCAAACATTCATGCTTCGTGCTATAAATCTGGCAGTAGCTGACAATAGCTGACAATCACTGACATGCAATTACTGCCTATCACATTTATATTTATTATTCACATACAATTTAAAGATTAAGTTAATTAACTGTGAAGTTCATCTTATAAGACTAAAAGTAGACTAAATGAGCATGTCAACACAACTGTGTATGCATCTGCACGTGTAAGTTACTTGTAGAAACTACTTCTAATGCAGCTTAAAAAAAATACTCAGTTGTGCAGGAACAGATCCATGTTTGAAAACAGATAGCTGCAATAGATGCATGCAACTTGATACCTACTGAAAATACGTTTCTGGACAATAGTCCAGGACATAATTTCTAGACAGCTAAATCAGCTAAGGAGACCCAACCAGTCTTGTGATGACATTTTGGGAAAGTACTATTTCTACCCAAATCATACGATATTGAAGGTGCCCAAACAGTCACCTCCAGCAAACACACACATCCGTATGGCTACAATGCAGATATGTAGTCCTTGGTAAAGGAAACTTCTACTGTTTCCCATCTGTGGATCTGAGAAACTGTAAAGCACTACTGTCAGACTTCTTCCCTGAACATTTAAAATCCTCCAGGGAACAGCATATTTATTACTGCTATACATGTAGCTATATTCAGTAATATTTAGTTATTATCTCCTTATTAACTAAGGAGATAACTAAGTTACTGTCTCTAGTTACATGGAAATATTTTGTTTCCATACGAGATTAATGCAAGAACATTCTGCTACTTGGACACATTCAGGCTTCTCGAAAGAATATTCCCTATTTTCATATGTTGAGTTCTACTTCCTTTCTAAGGTTGCTTGTCGTTATTTTATTCCAGCTGTGAAGGTATGTACAATCTCCTTGTCACTTACAAACCACCCAGCAGGGATCTTAAGTAAACAAGCCAGCACAGCTCCCCACACCTCAGAAACAAAATCAGAGAAATAGAATTACTCCATCCTTTCCAGTTTGCAGTTTACTTCAATAACTAGGTCGAGTTGTGCTTTCAGCAACAACAAAACACATTTAGGAACACAAGAACATGAAAGGCCTCCTGGGTCATCAAGCTCAGTGATGTACTGTTATCACACAGTACCTAACAAACTCAATTTCAAAATACTTTGGGATTTTTGATGCAATCACTCTCTAATTAGAAGACTGTTCCAGACCTTTGATTGAATGATGAGGGAGTTTCTTCTATTTTGCAGCCAGAACGTATTCATGTCCAGTTAAAGCCGATTTGGAAGCAACTCAAGGTATTTCAGATACCTATAACCCTACATGGAAGCAAAATTTGGTCTGAAAATTTAGAGTGTAACCAAATAAATTTCAATCTAGAAATAAGTGTGGAAAAAAAATATTACTTAATTTTAATTTCTCTTCCAAGTGAATTGCAATTATGAAGAGACCTTCAGTTCTGCACAAAAACAGGTTTTAAAAACCTCAAACCTACCTGATTACATGTCAACCGACTGAAAAGCACAGTCCTGCAAAAGAGATTCCTGTGAGATTCTGCACAGTTTGAAGGAAACTCAGGCTATAATACAGTGTTCCAAGAAGGTTACACCCTAGAGAAGATACAAATCACTGGCTTTTTTTCCCCTGCCAACAGGCCTAACCATTTTCATCAGCATAAGACACACCCAAAACAAAACCACTCCTTCCAGAAAGGATTTACTTCATTCAATCCTTCCCTTATCTGTCATTTTAAAGCAAACCAAATTAGTGTCCCATTCAGATCTTCTTGGTCAAAACTTCCAGTAAAGACAGAGGCAACTTCTACAAGGTCTAAGAAGGATTTTGAAATGCAAGAATTATAAAATTGTAATCTAAAGATGAAATTAAGATGGCCACAGAGCCAACATTTTACTTTTGGAGAGTTGTCTGCTTACTGCAAAGGGATCTGGCAAATATTTGCAAGGGATGCTGTGCAAGTGCACTTTTCCAGCAAGCACATCTTTTCAACCCACAAGTCAGAGTGCCTAGAGACAAAACTTTATGACAGCAGCAAAGGAGTTGCTCATGTAACCACATTCTTACATGAACATTACCACAGAAGGGTTAAAACACACAGATGAACGACAGCTTGGTTATTTTTCTACTGGTCTGCAGATATTCATGTCCTAGAAACTCAGCTGTTTTTTGTCAGTTCTTAAAAATGTGTTCTAAAGGTTTTAAATCAATACTTATATATGGAGACAGTTTAAAAGCAAATGGAGAATTTATGCAGGCTGGAATTAACAGACATCTCCTTTGTTCTGATAGAGGGGGAATTGCTAAAGGTCAGAGTGTTTTCAGCATAAGCTACAAAAGCTATCAGTCACAAGAGAGCTGCAATACAAAATCTCTGTATAGAAGTTGATGGCTACAAGGATACAGTATGAACTCCACCGTCACTGTGTCATAGGAAAAGGCACACCAAGGAGAAACCTCCACTGCCACAGAAAAATTTGTACCCCATTGCCCCAGCCAAGCAACACATTTCGTGTTGCTTTTATCGATAGTGAGTGCTGAGATATCAGAGAAACTTTTCTAAAAATAAAGTCAATGCTTGGGGGGAGGGAGGAAGATTAGAGAATCTTGACCTCTCATGTCATGAACCCAATTCTCACTATCATACAATGAATGATATGGAGATAAAAAAAAAGTGACAGTATAAACTGGTTACATGCAGGCAAAGCCAATAAGAAAGAACACAAAGGCTTTGCAAAGTCTCACACAGGCAGACGTTTTTCAAGGCACAGACCTCCAAAAATCTTTAGTTAGAACCACGTCAGTAGGCACAACTATTTCAAGTCATGTATTCTCTTTCTACTCTCCTCTTATAGTGGACAGAAGTAAGAACTTCTAGACAAGCTAAACACTGCTTTTGAGAGGTTACAGAGTAATGGAAATATTCCTGTAACAGCAGCTGTCATCAGTGTAGTGTCTTCTCTTTCACAGAATGCAGCTCAGTTCTTGCTATCGCCTTTATGAAAACTGCTTGGCAACACAAAGAACACCAAACAACAGTGTAGAAGAGAAAATAAAGATTGAACATTTTGGGAAACAGGCTATTTCATCAACACCAGCTTATTAAGTTAGTTATTGTATGCATGAAGGTTGAATATGCAATGCAAGGCTTGAGGAGATCCTCTACCATGGACTGTGACTAGAAGAACAGATCAGACAAACAGAAGAAAGTTTACCTTATTGACTGTACCATATTGAAAAAAAGGCAGAAAAGGGACTACGTGCCCCCAAAATAAAACCTTATTTTAGTATATATATTGTCAGGCAGCAAGATTTAGAATATCATCAAAACATAAGAGAAGGTAACACAGTTAAGAAGTTAATTTTTTTTTAAAGTTAAAGGCATAAAGAGTCAAAGAAGCAGTGGGGTTTTTATCTTTTTTTTTTTTTCCCCCCCCCCCCTTTTTCCCCCTCTCCTTTTTTAGGGGAAAGCATTTTTAATAGAGGACCAACTCACCCAGCAGAGAGCTACGAAGACGATCAGGGGACTGGAGCATCTCCCATATGAGGAAAGGCTGAGAGACTTGGGTTTGTTCAACCTGGAGAAGAGAACACTGAGGGGGGATTTCATAAATATCTATCAATATCTGAAGGGTGGGTGTCAAGATGATGGGACTAGGCTCTTTCCAGTTGTGCCCAACGACAGGCCAAGGGGCAATGGGCACAAGTGGGAACACAGGAAGTTCCACCTCAATATGAGAAAAAACCCTTTCCTGTGAGCATGACCGAGCAGTGGCACAGGCTGCCCAGGGAGGCTGTGGAGTCCCTTCCCTGGAGACATTCAAAACCCGACCGGACGCGCTCCTGTGCCCCCTGCTCTGGGTGTCCCTGCTCAAGCAGGGGGGTTAGACAAGATGATCTCCAGAGGTCCCTTCCAACCCCTGCCATTCTGTGATTCTGTAACTACAGAGGGATATCACCAATGATTAAGACAGATAAATATAATTATTTGGGTAAGTGAGAATCAAGCAAAGGGATCAGAAACTTTGTTTAAAACCAAACCCCAAGAAACACACAGTGAAGAAACTGAGGTACACATCAATTTTCTTTTGATAAGACAAGATTTGTACAGATTTAAGCAAAAGTCTGTTGGATTTCTCTGGGTTTTTCCGAAAGTCACATTTTTCAGTTACTACATTTCCTGAAAAAGTGAACTGAAAAAACATGGTCCAGAACATTAGAGCTTTAGGAAGTGGTATAGTTGAGCCAGTGTGTTTAGGGAGCTCTAAAGGCAGCTTAACAGCTAACTCTCCTTCCTGTGAAGTTACATTAGACCAAGACCCTGTGCCTAAGGGGAATGTCAGATAAACGAGGCTGGCTCCTTCACAGACCACCAACATGGCGATTTAGGTGTACTATGGGTTGAATACTGTGGCACCAACCACAGTAACCTAGACAGCATACAAAATATTATCAAGGAGTAACAACAACTAAGGTACAGCAATACCCAAATCCATCTGGAGCAATTTTATGGAAACCATTGAGTTATTACAAGATTAACATTTATGGAAGAGGAAGTAGATTATCTCCCACTTATTGGGTCCTTTTCTGATCTAACTCCAGCGTTAGGGTGATTTTACTCCAAATATTTCAGTGAAGTAAGATTCACAGCATGGAAACAACAGAGTGAGAGGAACTCAGGGAGATGAAACAACATTTGCCAGAACAGAAGTTAGCTAAGGCCACAGGCAAAATTGCAACCACCTCATTCCTGAGGAAAAATAGGTTTTAGGGCAAGACCTAAAGTGAAGAGTGCCACCTACTGAAGTGCCAATATACCCTACCGAAAACTAGTTTTCTCCTGGAAACCTCCCAGCTGCATAATGACCAAGCTAACTTTGCAACATCACGAAATCACAGATTAAGGAGATCTGGCTGCAGGCCATAAAAGTAGACACTGTACAAAGGCAAGAGTTGAAGAAAGAATTTGACATTGGAAACAGATGGAAACCCAAGAAGTCTTTGTTTGTTTGCTTTGTTTATCAGAGATTATCCTAGACACAGAAGGACTAGGATATATCCATTTTGATTTATCATAGAAATCAAGATGTGCTTATCACAGAGACTTGAATTTTCACAGTAAAAAAATGGGACCCAAAAGAACTCCTCTGGCTCAGTATGCCTTTTTACCAAATACAATTTCTCAAGGCTCCAAGGAAACTTGTCATAAGCTGATCTAACTACCTAGTCCAGCGAGTCTATTTTTCCTATTCCTATTTCTACTGAAGGAACATGCAGATGCTCATACTTTCAACAGATGGATTCCTAGTTTCCTGCTTCATTTCATTTGTAGGCAGTTTACACCTCTTTGTTCCTGTGCCAACATTATCCCTGACCTTAGATATTTTTTCTTCCCTGATGATTAACCCTGTTCAATTAATTTATAGGCAGGAAGCATTTTTCTTCATCTTCACTCTTTAAGGCCAAAGAAGCCAGCTTCTTTAGACTCTCATAAGACAAGCTCTCTTCCCTACAGTGATTTGTACGCCCCTGCTCCACCATGAACTCGCCTTTTTGAACACAATGATGCAGTCCTCCAGATAAGGTTTCAGCAATAGTCTGCACAATGGCATTAGTATTCTCTCCTGATATTTGTTATTATTTCTTTGGGCAAAGAGAGTGTTGTTTGCTTGGGTTTTTAACTGCAGGTACGCCACATTGAAGGCTCAAGTCCTTCACTGACTGAATACAAAGATCCTTCTCCTCTTCCAGGGATTCTACCAGCTGGCCCCCCATCTTACAGTGGAAATTAAGATGACTGTTACTCCCCAAATGCATGACTTTTCTTTTTGAATTAGACTGTTCTATCTCTATTTTATTACTCTAGTCCTCAAGGTAATTCAATTCACTACACATCCTCGTAAAATTTTGTTTGTTGTCTCCATGGGCACTTAGTTAAATACACTTCCAGAACTAAACACGTTGTCTACAGCTAAATTAATAATATCTCAGGTCCTTACCAAATGCTTAGAAGTCCACATTAGACTACTCATACCTTCTGTCTTCAACAAGACTGTTACATTACAGAGCAATTTTCAGCATCATCTCTCCCAGTACTTTATTAATCATTTTATTAGTACTGCTAAATACTGCATAAGTTGATAAACCCATATTCTGTTCCATACATTTCATAATTTTTTCTCTCACAATTTAGCCTCATATTGGCATGTCATGTAAAATAAGTTTAGGCAAGGGTCTACAGAAGCAAGAGTTGAGAAGCACAAGGTTAGGCAAGAATGCTGAAGCCACAGCATGTGTTCTACCAGGGAAACTGTTTATCATCTCTTCGATCTGTCAAGTGGAGGAAGAAATTAGCTTTATATTAAAGAAATACCTTCAATTATTTTTTTATGGTCCTGTACAGATAATAATTTACAACTTAATTACAAAGAAAGCATATAAATAGCTTATTAATAATGTAAACAAAACTGAATGGTAAAAGGGGAACTTTTAGTTCAGTCCATAAATTACTGTGCATTTTATCCTTAATCTGTTATCTGACACCAAGGCAACTCTGGCTAACATCCTGTTTACCCTCACACTGGGTTAAGTGAAAGACTTCATTACTTTTGGGTGAAGTGCCAAGTGTTTCAGTATGCCCCGTGCCGATTTCGGAAGCTGCCAAACATTGAAATTAGAAATGAGCATGCCAGCTGCCCCTGTACCTCATTCTGTGTATATATGATACTGCCAAGTCAAAGCAGCCCACAGATAATCAATTAGCTGGAGGGGGGAGACTTAAAAATCTTGGCACGGCCCTAAAGTATGGTTATAGAGATGTAAATAATATCAGTGCCTGCATGAATAGCAAAAGGGACATTCAAGGTCTTACTATTAAACAGTCGCCACTCCCTTTCTTACACATGCTCATGTTTGAGCTCTACTATAGCATCTGTAAAAAGCTTCTAAGGCTCTATCAACCAGAAGTAGTGCCTGCCTCTCAGTTTCCCAACTGGACAGTATATCCTTCCATTCCTTCCCATTTTAACATAAAATTACCATACGTCTCCTTTCAAAGATGGAGACATTAAAAAATTCATTTCTGAATTCTGATTCTGCCTCCTGCCACAGTGAAAGAATATGTGAAAGAGAAATGAGCTCCAATAAGAAATGATAAATTAGCTTCAAATTTATGTCATTCCCATAAGAAAAAAAGGCAGCCTTTTACAGCGAGGGCATCACTATAATTACAAGCCAAAGTTTAACCTTCAGGGTATTCGAATTGGAATTGTAGCACCATTATTCTTGTCCTTTTCCATGGTTAGTCACCATTATTATTATTGCTTCTGACTGCTGAGTAGTTAGGAAAAGTTCCAAAGGGGAACAAAATTGGAAAAGCGGCATGCTGGCATCACTTAGGTGAAGGTATACACAGAACCATTTATTCAGGATTTCACCTAAGTTCAGTTCTGTATGCACAGGCTGTACAGTAGTCTCATGTTTCTGCTTGTCATGTTTAGGACATGCTGGGGTTTTTTAGCTAATGAAGGCCTTATAAAGTGTATCATCAGTTAAGTTCTTCAATTTAGTATGTTCTCTTCAGAAGAAGGCCTTCAGGTTTGATGTTAGTATTTTCCATATGAGGCTGATGCCAAAAACAGGGACCTGATCATCAAATGTTATCTTTGCATTTTCCTAATCTCAGAGCTGGCCCTGGAATCATACAGCTTTCAGCACTATTAAGGGAAGTAATCAAGGGCCTTTTGACCAACCAGAATCCTACCTACCCTTCTCATTTCACAGCTGCTATAGTTTGAAAATAGTTAATGAAGGAAAGTGCAGGAGAAGCTGTATGAAAATGCCTGCTATACTCTGCAGCCATCTAGGGAATAGGCAAAACCTAGGCTTCACAAAGCTAGAGATTCTCACTATCTGGCTCTGTCCTAAATCTCGAATTGCCCATGCTGTGCTGCTTAAACAAACAGAACACTACTTACAACTATTTAAAATTACATCCATGAGCATTTTCCTCCAATAGATTCAACACATCAACACATTCACTGGGTGGGAACTCTCAATACATATCCTGCTGTCCACACACCATCACATCCAGTGGTGAGTCTACGCTATACTTGCCAGAATTGAGAATTTCCATTTTAAGAATGAGATGCACACATCCCAATGACTGAGCTCCATAATACCTGTCGTAGCAGAGTAACGTTGGTATGCTGCTTCTACAACAGCGTTTTATATGAGCTAGTCAAGGCTGTGGGCATGACCTAATCTTGAGAATACAGTCTCTACATCCATCTACACCATGTACTTTTCTTTATCTTCACCCACAGATGAAGAGAGACTTGACTGCCTATAATGATTACGAGGTTAAGAAACAGACCATGTGTAGCAATTTGGGCTCGGCCAGCAAGGCAACAGAAAAGCAGCTATGTACAGCATATATATTCACAGCAAGACAGTCACATTTTCAAAACAGGAGCAACTTCTTTCTTGCTGGACAGGACTTAGTGGTTACTACAGAATATCAATCCTGATTGATGCATTTAAAAGTAAAACCATAAAATCTCTGCATTGACCAAAGCAGGAGCTGGTCCTTGAAATTTATTATTATATTGCCCATTAGGATGATAAAAAAGACTGGATTTACTAACTTTATTATTATTAAAAGAGTCTTAAACATGTCACCTGAGTTGATTAAATATCCTGATATATCCTTCTGCTTCTCCCTAGATTCTCTCCCCAGCCCTCAAAGAATGGGATCAGTATAGTTAGCTGGAAGACATACCTAAGCATGGTGGGACTAAGAGTAAAATACTGCTGCAATGCTTTAATCACCCTTTAGGCTTTGGTAAGCTCCACAGTTGTGTGTTGGCCACTTGAGCTTTCCCTTCAGATTTGCTACAGGAATACCAAAGCGATAGGTCATCTGTTTTTCTCCCCACAGCATTTAGATTTACTATGAGAAATCACTGAAAACAACATTTTTCCAATTTCCCACATGCAAAGCCCTTTGTAATAAAAGTCATATTTCTCTAAATGCACTTTCTCTTCAACACCAAGCACAACTGCAAACCAGCACTAAAAACCTCATTTCCAGAGCAGCAAGACAATTCTGAAGACAGGCTCCCACTGAATGTTTTCTCCTGTCTCCTTAAGACTCTGCACTTTCTGACAGGGGTCCTATTATACCTGGATATCTTCCATGTTAAGTAATTAATAGCCATGCTAGTAATTAAGTAAGGAAAAAAGTTCATAGCATGCACTAAAGGTGCAGAATCTGGCCATGTCATAAAAAGACTGTAACAAAATGGGTTGCTAAACAATAGCTATCAGTATTAATTCATTTCTAAATATTTTAATACTGTTACAACATTTAGGGCAGATAGCTAAACTATTTTCCAGATAGCTCTATCCAGTATAACTCATCACTCCTGTAGGGCTTTATTTTGCACTCCCTAGACATGGAGTTAATCATTACCATCACAATGATGCAGCATTAGCCTAAGTAACCAGCAGAAAAAAAAAAAATATCACGTTCTGCTTATAATGATGATGGAAGTTAAATGACAGGCTACATCATGATAAATCACAATAAAGCTAATGTAAAAGCTGATCAAAGTTTTGACTACCTATAGCGCTACAGTTAACAGGATTCTTGCCTTATATAAATTAAGGTGACCTGTGGCCACATGAGTACTCTTCAGGTACACAAGCAGGACTGTTCTCAAACTGTGGGTTTCTCCCAGGCTGACATACAATTCTGTGCAGCAGAACTTCTTCAGCAGCTGCTTGAAAACCAGCCGTTGCAAGTGCAAACACTAACACCCAGCTTGGGAAACACAGAGAAAGTAGCTAGACAAAGAGGTTTGGGTAAGGGTTTCTCATACCTTAACACAGATGTTGCCTTCTTTTTAATTATTCAGGCTACTGAGAAATGAAACCTCCCACGTTTTTGCCTTCCTACAGCTTTTCCAGAACATTTTCTCTTCAAAGGGTACAATCCAGCATACGAAAAAATAGCAGGGAGCACACTGACAGAAAATTACCTCGCCACCATTTGAGGGAACAGGGTACTTCTGAGAAAATAGCAGCCAACTGTCATCTCTGCCTCCCAAGAAAAGAGTTGGTAAAAGCCTCATAAGTGATTCTGGTATCTGAGAGGAGGCTGTGCGAGAAGGGAATGTCCGAGACCTCTCTCGGTACACTGGCTGTCAACATAAACACTGAGAATGTCAGAGATCAAAGATTCGGTCATGTTTTGAACATCAGACAGTCACAGTTTTTCATCCTTTACATTATATCACCACAGACAAGCATCAAACACGTCAAATGCATTGCTCACTGGGGCAAGCAAGCTCGGTAACATCAGCTCTCCAGCTTCCACCCTTTTCTCACCTCTTTCCACACTGACATTTTGTGTGGCAGGCAAAAGGGTGCCTGACAAACCTCACAGAAAATTAAAGACCTTCTTGCCTGTTGGACTTCTCAAGTATTTTGGTATCTAGGAACACAAATAGATGGTCCTAAAAACCACAAACAGGAACGAAGTGCCTCGGCATTATTTTTCAACCCCAAGAAATGTCTATGCATACCTTTAAGTACCCAAATTCCTTTGAGAATTTGGCCTCTGGAGCACTCAAGTCAATTGAAATCTTTGTGTCTACAGAGGAGAAAAAAAATGCATCAAACACATTAAAAAGCACAGTGTTATCTGGGAGATGTTATAGGATGATGTCAGCTATGTGAACTGTGGTTTCTTTATTTGACTCATTACACTTTGTCTTAACCATTAACTGATTTTCTCTCCAGTGGACCCTTGTTTGAACCTTAAGGCTCCTTGAGATTGAACAGACCTCCAGATCACTCTAGGTACTTGTATTAGCAGTTTAACTCACACTGAAGAGACATTCAGAAATGACCATACAGAAGACATCTATTAAAAACAAAAGCAGTTCAGTAGAGACAAACAGATTGTCTACAAAGGCCATTCACGAAGCACACATTGGCTTTTTTGGCTGTGGAATGCAGTGGAGGGGGGGGGAAGTTGACCACAGAATTTTAATTATGTTAAACAGGACTCAGCTAACTCTGCCAGTGCATCAGATTTGAGTTTAATAGCCCTTAATCAGGTATACAAAGTGCTGAGTGTGGCAAAAGGGACTGTATTGTATACACTTACACTGAAATACACTGCTCAGTTGCATGAAACCTCTTCTCGAGGAAGGAAAACAAGACAGGCCTGAAGTTCTCTCCAATTTATTTCTAAATCCATATAATAAAACCAAAAGTATTTACCAAGCCGCTATTTCAAAAGCATGGTTTACTTTTCAGAAAATGAGGTCTACATCAACATTTAATTTGAACGAATGGAACCAATTTTCCCTTTTGTAGGGCAAGCACACAGCATTCCTTAACCCTGAGTTGTTTCATCACTTTATGGGCCTGATTGCATTGGGTTTTGGAATGGCCAGTCATAACAAGATACAATCATGATCTGCAAACCAGTAAAGTCCAGCAAGACACACCTCATGAAATAATGGTACCTTCAAGGTACACACCTACAATTACACACAAATTACACACCTACAATTCAGTTCCTTTGGTCTGAGCTTCCCCAGCGAATACAGCAAGTTGCCACACATTTCCAAATAATTTTTGTCAGCTGTAGGTCAGCTGAAATGCCAAACTGTTTATGTAGTCTATTACTACTAGACAAGGTGTGCATGTACCCATCAATACACGATGTTAATACACTCTCTCATTCAGGTGCCCTACCATACTCAGGTTAAATTAAGTGATCCATTCCTAAGTCCAGACACCATTCTAAAGACAAAAAACCTGAACTTTAAATTTACTGTAACAGCCTACTTAAGGGCAGACCAGTGCTTCAGAGAACTGCACATAGGTCAGCTGTATAGGAGATCTGACTATCGACTACAATGTGACAGAGAAGTAGAGGTATGTCATATAGCTGTCCTTCAAGACTCATTTAGTTTACACTAGGCTGTCATGAAAAGCTCAGATCATACATAAACTTGCAGATAGTTTTGAGAGTGAAGCAGGTTCCTAGAACTTCCCTAAGCTTAACAGCACCTATCCACCCATTCAGGTAAATAAACTCTGTATTCAAGATTTCCCCCGCTTATCTTCTGAACACTGGGACACTGGAACCCTCAGTTTGTTATCAAACCAAAATGCAACATTTCTGAAAATATGATGCAAAAATATACTGAAAAAAATGTTTAAGAGATACAGATCCTTTCAAGAGTTTCATCAGTTGGAATTATTTCTCCTTTCAACAAGAACAAAAAAGTTTATAGCTATTACAAGAGCAAATAGCAATGAATGGCTTACTGGGATTAGTAATTCCATTGATTCTTTTGTGCACAGTTAACTGAAATTAATTCTTTTACTTCACACTCATATTTATGTGAATGGCACTCATCCTTTGACCTCCTGCCTAACCCCACACTGGAAATGCATTTATGCAGCACAATTCACACTTTGTTAGGTCCTATTCCAGAAAGCAAATCCTTATTCAGGCTGTAATCGGGGCATCAGTGGGAGTTCTGTCCCAGGACTATGTTTCTATGGCTGTTATGATGGCTTATTGTCTATTCTATGAACTTTTTCAAGAAATCGACTGAACTGGCTGACAAACAACCCAATAATTTCAATAAATTCAGATACTGAAACATGGAAGAAAGCGTTATGATTATCCATCTCATTGGACCTCTTGAATTTCCCCAGCCAATTCTTTCAACAGCCCCATAATTTCTGCTGGAGATAGAGCATATCTCTTAGTAATTTGATCTTGATTGAAGTGCTTCGAGTGCTGGAAAATCCACTAAATCAAAAGATAAGTTCCAGTGTTTAATCACTATTATTTCCTTTTAAATCTTTCATTCAACAGGAGAAACCCCCATGATTTAGAAACATTTAGAAATGAAGAAAAACAAAAACTCTCAACATATGGTGTCATTTCTAAGGAAGAAAAGAATCAGACAAACTGACAGAACAGCTCAATTGGGGTTTTCCTTCTTAAAACACCTAACCAAGATTTTTAAATCCATTACGCTTTAGAAGAGGGTGGGAAGAAAGCTAAATAATTTTAATCAATGACATTCTGATGGTGGTAATCAGCAGAAATATTTATGCACCATGTAGTTTTCAAATTTAACACCTAATATATCTAAATTAAAAATTAGTAACTTGAGACTCATGCAACTCCAAGAGTACACGTTGCCATACAGTAATACGAGAAACATTGGTTAATTTACTGCTTTCTAGCTTTTGATGATTGATAATTCTTATTTCATTAATAAAAATTCTATCTCACTTTCCATTGTGTTTTAAGACCTCAAAGATCAAGGTTCTTCAAAAGATTTTGGGGATACTTAAGGACAGGCTTGCCTGCCTTTGACACATGAAAAAAAGATATCACTAATGTTTAAATTAAGTAATAAGTAACTAGCTCATAGTGTCATTCGCAAAAGCCTAGAAGTACAGGAGAGGTTGGGGCGGGTTAGAGGTTTTGGTGGTTTTTCAGGTCTGTCCATGTGTCTACCCGTCTTGTGTGTGTGTGTGTTCATCCCCCCAAACACAATAAAATAAATACTATTGCAATACAAGAGCAGTACCCCCTGAGCAAAATATTGGATAAAAATCATTCTTTGCCTGTTAGGGCATATAATAGTTATTTCCATAAAAGATTACCTAATTATTATTCTCTAGTTCTGTCATTCTGTACATTGCAAATGACATTAAAAAACAAAGAAACACACACTTATTTTTCTACAGCCGAGTAATACACTGCTTCTGAAAGCAGAATTCAAATATTTAGTTTATTCATAGAGAGAGAACAAACACTGAATTTTATAGTATGCACTCCAAGCCTCTGGTCTAGAGAGCTAACCCAGCACCTTGTATTAGTCCTGTAATTGTTGTATCTCACTAGGTACCAAATTTATACTCAGAAAATAGAAGTCCACTACATTGAATTTAGTTTATGGAGCTCAATTCATGCTCTCAGAGTTGGAACCATTATGTGTCTAGACAAACTTTCTGCTTACCACAGGTTCACACAATTTCCAAGATTAAGTCTAAATATGAAGGTTGCAAATCCAACACTTCTTTAATTCACCACAGATTCATGGGTGTGACTCCTGTCAAGATGCTTATATCCAGGTATGCAACTTTGATGCAGACAATTGACTGCATTTAAAGTCAAAAACAGGTACCTAGATAGTTTCTCTGCATGGGAGAGAAATAGGACTCCTGCCCTACTCTTCACTGACAACCACTTTTATAAATAAAAACTAAGAGGCATAAATAGGAATGATGTTCCCCCCCCTTCAGCAGCTCATATCACTAATACATTGTTTCTGACCAAACCAACCCCTAGTAAAGACAAACACCTACACAGCTAAAAACTAGGGTACCATTTTTAACCTCTATATTTAAAGTGTAAAACTTATGTGGTTTGTGTCAATACACAGGTGGGCAGAAACTGAAAGTTTGATCCTTTGCTCTTTAGAAACTGCAACCTGTGTTAACACTTCTCACCCATTTCTGTAACGTTCTTTAAATACTAAGTAAAAAAGCACCTCACAAAGTGTAAATTAACAAACTTTTTTGTAGAATGCAGCTTTTCAAATTTGACTGTGAAGCTTTTTCAATGGTATAGATGGTTTTTTCTAAAATTTTGGAGCAAATTTAAATGTACTATGCAATTCTGCAGTTACCGAACTAGTTTCAAGCGATTACAAGAACTTGTTTATCAGACCAAAGGTGGATGTTTGGGGATAGTCATCGCAGGGCAGTAGTACATAATGATATTTTCTCAGAAAACTGTCCCAGCGACACTGCAGCTCAGGCATTTTGTGAAGCAAGGGTTTATGCCCAACAGACATAAACATTTCTTTCATAAATTCATAAAGATCCTTTCTGAAGCCATGTACACCATCAGCATCAACCTTCTGGGGCAAGGACTTCCACGGACTAACTGAACATTGCACAAAATTCATTTAACTCCGCTTACTGTAAGCAAGTCAGCTTTGTGTGTTGATCACTTGACCTTGCATTAAAGAGACAAGCAAATCCTCATCATCTACTCACCTTCTCTGGATCAACTGAGATTTTACACCCGACAACATACGCACCTCTTTCAATGCAAAGAGACTTAGTCATTCCTTGCACAGAACAAGCTCCATAGCTTCAGTCAGCATTTCACCCCTTTCTACAACTTTTCTGGTTCTATCGCATCTTTTTTGAGACAGGGGACCGGCACTATATACGCACCAAGGAATTATGCCATGATACTACGAGATTCTTTTCTCTGTTAATCTCCATGTAATTCCTCAATGTTACATCATCAGTGTGAAAGTTGATAAATACAGGCTTTTCTTCAGCATGGAAAATAATGGCCTACTAATGAAAGGTTCATTTATACCCTCTGTGAACACAGAACCAAAACACTGGGCAAAACACTGCGTCTCCATATGAGAGAGGGGGAAAAAAAAAAAAAAAAAAAAAGAGACAGACTGGGCCTGAAGAACGAAAATTTGATATCTTTTCCTGAGCATCCTGGAATGTGACCACACTTCTTTTTGTATGGACATTCTCTTCTTTTTAAAAAAAAAAATGGTGTTGCATATTATTAGCTAGAATTAGGAAGAGCTAGTAACAGAAGCCACCCTGTACTTCACAGAACAAGTAGAGCAGGCGCTATATTAATAAAATATTTACCTTGCCTAACAGCTACTTTTACTGAGCTTACAAAAAAAAAACCCACAAAACCCACCAGTAATTACACTGATTCCTCATCAACACAGCTTTCCCCAAAGAAAAAAACCCACACACATTTATCCCCTTCAAACAATGCATTTTTTAATTCTTATTATTACTATTTACGCATCAAGCACTCTTCAAATATTGCAGCTGATGTTTAGATCTGCCAAGAGCAATGACTTAGAGAGTAAAATGATTCAATTCCACAAAGAAGGTTGTGCCATGTTTTGTTTTTTTTTTTCCTGAACTTGGATCTTAACAGACATCATCAGTATTAAGCTATGAAGATCTACTATCCTGGTAGCTTGGGATCCTCTTTCTTCAACCGTTACACCAACATGCATCGCTATAAGGACAGTAATCAGATCTCATTGATATCTAAGCCCAGTAAAATTTATAGCAGCTCCTTTTTCTACATATGAAGTAGTCCAGTGTCAATTTAAAGCTTTATTACTCTATAGGAATATTTCCACATAGTTAATGGGAATTGGACTGAATGACTGCATTTTTCTGCAGCCATGACTGTTATTTCCACAGATCAGTAAAATGAGCCTGACCCAACCTCTTACCAGACATCCCTGGGTTATTATGCTACAATGTCAATGCACTTGACACAGTGTTGTATTAACATTATGGAGTGTTGTTTCACCCCAAAATCTTGTTTTCACACCTCCCATGTCAAAACAACATTCTCTCACTGTAACTCACTTTAAAAGGGTTTGTTTGAGGTAATACTACAAAAATTAACCATGACATTCACAATTAAATCAATAAAAGATGAATGTATAATATTCAGTTATTTTTATTGTATGATAAAATTAATCAGATGACTTTTCATGCCTTTCAATATTATCAGTATCCAGAACAACCTTCTAAAGACACTGCTAGATAGTTTTCTCATCATCACCCTCATACTGAGCCTTTGTAATGTCTCTGGCACCCTTCTCATGAAAATCAACTTTTCCATTATTTCTGTATCAGCCTCTGATTATCCAAGTGTTGCTCCTCAAACATCAGAAGCACCTCTGCAGTACAAGTGCCCACAGTACAATTTTCAGCTCTAAAGAGCTACGTAATCACAGTCTTAAGCACCTCAAGTTTGAAGTCTACAGCTGATCAAATTGCCAGTATCTCAAGCTAGTTTTTGTTACATGAAAACCTGTTTTTAAAATCCAAGTTATTAAAAAATAAATTATCTTTCGTTCTAGAAAGTCAGTTTTATTTAACATATTGCAAATAAACTGGCAATTTTAACTTACTAAAATAAAATTTCAGTAAGTCTGGTGCTTGTATTAGAACATGTATAGATGGCATATTATGTATTGAAAACTAAGGTGGCAGGCATCCAATTAAAGAGACCGTCAATAAATGCTAGCTTGACAGTCAGAGTCAGAGGTGGGGGAATCACATCCATCATGGAAACACCATATGGGACATCCTCTTAATTGCTCACATTTAGAATGGTTTTAGATGCAAGAGTTAATAGCCACAAAATGTGCTATATTTGATAGGGTATTTAGTGATCCTGTTGGGTAATGACTACTGACAGGAAAGCCTTAGAACTTCTGCCCCCTACTGAAGAACAAAGCACTTTAATTCAGCCACATATTCTACTGCTGGTTAGACTTAAAATAAGCTCGATGTCTTGGTTTCAAGTGTGCATTCATTTCAGAAAACCATCAAGAGAAAAAGTATTAACCAGACAAAGCCAAAGAAGCAGCTGGCACCACCACTATCTGAAAAGAATGTTCCCCAAAAGTTCAAGCATCTACATTACTATCCATCATGGTTCCCCCTTATAATATTTCAAAGTCATAAAAAAGTGCTAATTGCAGTCTTAAGTGAGAAAGAGGAAGTAATAGACTGCTGGAATGAGAGAGGATGTGGGGCCATCCAAATGTAGACAGCCATGCCTTCTGCTTCCCGGACACTGCCCCAACGTCATGGATTTGTTAACAGTTAACAGAGGTCCAGAGAGAAAAAGAGTAAACCCAAAGGCTCACAGCTCTTCAGGCTTTACTAGAGCCTCCAGATGCAGAGCTAGCGTTCAGTCCTGCGGTGTCCTGAGACACAGTTCCCTACTCTCGGCTCTCTTGGGTGTTCTCCAGAATACATGTTTGGATTTAAAAGCTCAGTACAAAGACAAAAGGGGGGAGGGGGGGTGTGTGAAGGAATAGTATACACAACCAGCAGACATTCAAATCTTTGAGTTTAGGCTTCTAGCTTCAGGTAACTAATTAAGATTATGTGCTGAAGCAGGGATCAGTCGTTTCAGTCTCTCCAAATGAGCACTTTTTCCTCTCTCAACACACCCTTGCTTCTTTTCAGCTCTTTCCAAATCTTCAATAGCCTTTGGGAACAGGTTTCTGAGGGCTCAGCCCACTGCTTACCCCACAGGAGAGCAGGCAGATATCCAACATGCACTACGCCCTACGCCCAGAACTGCATGCATCAGGTACATATGGTAGGCATAGGCTGTTCAGCATCAGTGTAGAAAGCAAGTTGTGGGGTTTTTTTATACTCATTAAAAATATGCATAAGTTTATGATTTTCCATAAAACAGGAAAAGAGAAGTTACTAATGGAAACTCTACAGTACGCATCATCTGTCACCTTGGGTAATAAATGCCTCAAGTAGAATCTTACATTCTTCACAACTCTGGACACTCATTCAACTCTGCAGTACCTATATGACAACTAATGACTCAAGAGTAACTCTACTCTCACAACATACCTATGGCAGGTGTAGACGGATATACCTGGCGTATTTTGAAACTGGCTAGACTGGTATTAAATGAAACCATGGCCACCAGCAGCAAAATCTTCTCAAGGTCCGCAGAAATCACCTAGCATTGTTACCCACTTTACTATTATCTCCCAGATATCCAGGGTATTTCACGCAACTGCAATCACTATTTCAAAGAACACTGTAGATCCATCCTTCACCACACTAGTGTGAGAGAGCAGGACTGATCCTATGTACTACAGAAGCACAAACTAAAGCATTGGGCTCATTCAGGAGATACAGGATCTCATACACAACATATACCAGAACCTAAATTAGCCTTGTGTTTAGTAACCTGTTAGAAACCATGGCATATTCCCACTATGAAACCAACCTGGTCTTTTGGCTATTCTGTCAAAGCAGAATATTGCTTCATCCCTTCTTTTTGTGCTTTGTCAACCTTCCTGACTTATCCAAACACTAGGATTTTGTAACAGGGCCTCCCTCCAGACCTTGCTGCTGCAAAATGGTGTGCGTGTGTCTTCATGGAGAAAGTGTACTACTTCGCATAGCTGCAGCTCAGGCGCCCACAAGTTGAACTTGATGAACAGAGCACCAGAACTCTTGAGTACCAGAAATACTCTGCACATTTTTACGATGTGACTCAGAGCAGTAGTGGCACCAAAGATGGTTTATGCCTCTGGGACATCATTGTGTCTCTGGAGCTTCCTCTGTGCACTGCCCCCTCAAATCAGGCACACAGGAAAAAGCACATTCTAGCCCACAGCCAGAGTTTAAAGTATAAATGAAAAATCAAGGTATTCCATTTGACACAAGTTAGTAAAACTACCAACCTGGTATTTTTCAGTCATCTAAAAACTATTACTCTACTCTCCATTTAGGTTCTTGAACAGTTTACATTTCAAAAGAAAGGGTGTCTTTGTAGAATAATACATTAAAAATTGCCTGTAACTGCATGAGATTAGTCTTTTTAAAGAATCCGAACTTTTGGCATGGCACCACTTTCCATCTTGTGGGAGTGCTACTTGATGCCTATATAAAACCAGCTACATTTTTTGTTGTTGACAAAAAACGGTTTAGCGCAATGCTTGAATAAATTATATGAGAGACATCTAAAACCAATCTTCTTTCAAAAAGAGATCTGTAGTCCCTTGACTGCCAAAAAAACTGAGGCTGGCAGGGCACTTTCAACTGAGATTTAAAACTCTCAGTACAGCTGTAACTTCCCAGATGTTTTTAAAAGCCTCTGTCAACAGTCATCCCTGCCCGCTGGACCTGTACGCTTCATAAATTCAGAAAGGTAGAGAATACTAATAAGTTATACATATCCTATGAAACCCTTCACCAAATGAACCAGTTTACATCGAAACTCGACTATGGAAAGCCTCTAGCTGTTGTTAGTCCTAAACTATCACAATTTTCTTAACAATTGAAAGACTTTTCTAAATAAGTTATTGCTCATGAGAATTAGTTTATTGTCAAGTAGAAATTCCCCTTGCTGATATCTGCAAATCAAAATTTATTATAAGAACTAGAAGCGATGCATTGGTGCCCTTACACACAGTACTGAGGCTATGGAAACACATTCAGCAGGTGTAAATCAGTGCTTTGACTTCAATGACATTACTCCAATTTGCACTAAGTGATAATCTGACTCATGACATTTAATATCCTTCCTGTTTAATATCCTCAGCCCCAGGAAAGAATTAAAAACACTTAATTTGTTTCTGTCATTTGGATTCAACTATCAGACTGCAATGAAGTGAATGAATGCTAAGACCATTGCATGCCATTATAGTTATGCATTTTCACTAGACAGAAAAGTAACTTCAGGTTGTTTCAGATCCTTGTAAATTGAGGTCCAGGCAAATGAAACTGTAAAGTGCTACCATATGACCTACCCTTGTCATTCTGGAAAACAGATCTGCCTTTACGAACTTGAGTAAGTATGACCAAACCAGTCCTGAAAAGAGAACAACTTACAGTGTTCTGCTTTACCTCCAACTCTTATCAGTCCTGGGAGTATGATAACAATACCTCTGTTTCTTGAATTGGTAACCAGATAGTTGCACGTAAGAATATTTTAAATGTGACATATTTCTTAGAATAAGAACTCTGGTTTGCTGGAGGTGATACTCATATGAACATTGCTACAGCATAAAAACTGGAGGGACACACCATCATAAATCATTTCTGATTGAAGGACGAACAGTAGATCAAATCACTTCTGACATCACGTTATGAAAACAAGCTGTTGAAAAAATTTTCTTGCATTCTTTATTTCAAGGTTTCAGGTAAACCCTTGATTATTATAATCCGTTATCTTAAAAAAGAAAATGCATCTTCTTAATAGTGTAACAGTGAAAAAAAAAATATTTCCTTACATGAAAGAGGTAGGCTGTAGACTGAGATGCTATGATTTCCTCAGACCTCACAAACAGTTCTTCTGGGTTATTACTTCTTCAGAGTATCCAGAGAGCTACAAGTGCTAACACTGATGATTCACAGTTCATACTAAAATCCTTCTGCAGCATAGCCTGCAGGCAAACTGTGCAGATGCTAAGGCTGCCATTTGTCAGGTAGGAATTTAGGTGAAATTTAAACTCTGCACAGCTATAGATCTGAAAACATTTTTTTAAAGCTCCAAGGCTGTTTTCTTTCATTATTTTTTTTTCCCCACAGCAAGTATCAGAGCTGACTTAAGGCAGGAGCACAGCAGTACAGCTGCCTGTAGGAACAGCCTGAAAAGGCAACACTTCCCCTGCCTATTACTCCCCTGCCTATGCTTGAGGGGGCAGAGGCTGGCAGTCATGCGCTACCTACTGACAAGGCTACTAGGAAGAAGGCCACATACAAAGGAGCAAAAACTGTTGCAGGAATAACTGCCTTCATTACTCTCCTCCCAGCAACCCCTGGAACAGAAAACCTGCTCTCTGGCCACAGGATTTACTGGCTCCACGCCTCAGACCCTCCCTTTCTACCTGATACTCTCCTGTTCCTGCAAAAGGAGAACTCAGCTATGGCTCTAGCCCCTTCTCCCATCCCTTCACCCCATCAGCAGCCCAAGAAGCAGGTGTGTGGGTGGTGCTTTCCGTGAGGTGGACAGGGCAGAGGCAGGCCAGTGCCTATGGGAAGAGCAGGGAACCTGTGGTTTTGTGGCTGGAAAAGTGCAAAGAAGGTCCATACTCCAGTGAATGCAAGAGGAGACGTGGATACACTGAGAAATGGCCCCATGCTCATCCCCATAAGACCATAAAGCCTGGTGCCTAACTCCAGGTCCTGCTCCCATACTCTTTCCCACTCAGAAATCCCTTTGCCTTTTCCAGACCACCTCACCTGCCAGGGATTCACCCAACTCCTCCAGCAGCCACTGCACTTCACCCACAGCCCAGTCTGCACTACCATGAGATGATCATCCTGTCACCACTGAGAAGCCTTGAATTAGGTCTGGTACATTTGAGCTTATCTATTTACATCAGTAAGAGCACAGAAAAAAAGTTGCCTTAATCATTTAAGTGAAGGAACACATATATATTTCATTCTGCATTCTGGAATGTATCATGATTCAGACTTCTGATATTTACTACTATCATTATCATTGCTATTGCTGCTGCCATGATGGTTATACATACTGAATAAATTCAATTTTAGCGGAAAACCAGGAAAAATACTTCTCTGAAAACAGACTCAAGCCAGTTGCTCCCCCTCATTTTTCCTGACCTTTCTCCTACACTGCATCAACCACAATATAAGGCAAGTGCCATTTCTACCAACCCCAGGAGGATCACCTCACTGATGGAGCGAGCCTCCATCAGGATATAGCTGTTTCTGGCATAGGAAAAAAAAAACACGCAAGAGTGGTAGGAAAAGGACTTGCCAGAAAACCTTTGTGCAGTGCTGCTTTTTAGTTGTGCTTTTGGCCAACACTAGCCCTTGTAAATTCGTACAAATTAGAACAGGTCCACTAAAAAGATTATAAAACTTCTCTAGCAAACAATACAGAGTTTATCTGACTAGACAGATGAGCATAAGTATTTAGCTGCATGGATCACAAATATTTTGAGACAGGGTTTCTCATTAAACATGTGGTTATATCAGTATCTGATATTGGAGCTAATTCTGGCTGGCAAGCAGACACCTGCAGTGCTCCTCAGGGCTCAGTTCTATGACCTGTTTTGTTCTATGTTTTTATCTGTGATCTGGATGCAGGAGTTCAATGCACCATGAGCAAGTTTGCTGACAATACCAAATTGGGAGCTGCTGCTGACTCTCTCGAGGTATGAGAGGCCTTGCAGAGAGATCGAGATAGATTGAAGCATTAGACAATCATTAATGGGATGAAACTTAACAAGACCAAATATCAGATTCTGCACCTAGGACGGAGTAACGCCAGGCACCGCTATAAACTGGGCGAGGAGTGGCTGGAGAGCAGCCCTGCAGAAAGGGACCTGGGGTGCTGGCCGAAGGCAGGCTCGGCATGAGCCAGCAGCGTGCCCCGGCAGCCAGGGGGGCAAACCGCATCCTGGGGTGCATCAAACACAGCAGAACCAGCTGGTCAAAAGAGGTGATTATCCTGCCATATCCAGCGCTGGTGAGGCCTCACCTTGAGAGCTGTGTGCAGTTCTGGGCCCCACAGTTTAAGGAGGATGTGAATGTCCTTGAATGTGTCAAGAGGAGGGCAACAACGCCGGTGACAGGGCTGGAAGGCACGTCCTGCAAGGAGCAGCTAAGGACTTTGGGCTTGTCTATTTAGGAGAAAAGGAGGCTGAGGGGTGACCTCATTGCTCTCTACAGCTTCCTGAAGAGGGGAAGCGGAGAGGGAGGTGCTGAGCTCTTCTTCTTGGTATCCAGTGACGGGCCACGTGGGAACCGTTTGAAGTTGCACCAGGGGAAGTTCAGACTGGACATTAAGAAGCGTTTCTTTACTGAGAGGGTGGTCACACACTGGAACAGGCTTCCTAAAGAGGTGATCGATGCCCCCAGCCTGTCGGTATTTAAGGGGCATTTGGACAATGCTTTTAATAACATGCTTTAATAATGTTTGATCAGCCCTGAACTGGTCTGGCAGTTGGACTAGACGATCATTGTAGGTCTCTTCCAACTGAACTATTCTATTCAATATAAAGATATTTTATGGACACATTGCTATATCTAATCTTGTTATTTATTATGTGTGAATTGAACTCCATTTCCTCATTTCATACCAGGAATGATGACAAGTGCACAAGCACATATGTAATGTATCAGAATATTTTTCCAAAGTAGTTTCAAGTTCATGCCAAATTGCAAAGTGTAGTAGTAATCTGGAATTCTTAGTAGTACTGAATGCTTTCACCATAAACAAACATTAAAAACAGTCCAAGAAGATTGAAACAAAAGAATTGAACTGTATCTCCTTAAAATATGTGATTACACCTAAGTTTTATGGAACATGCGTTTTGTGGTAGACTTCTATGCTACAACTGCACTTTCTTCTTAAACACGTACATTTCCCATTCAATGGTAATTCAGTTTTCTGACCAGACAAATCAGATATAAGTATATTCAGTATAACAGACGAGAAAAGCTACCGTAACATTGTACTGTCATATCAAATAGGACTGCAAAACAAAACAACCTTCCAGCCATCATTCTCCATACATGTCCCAGTTTCTGTATACCTTTGCTACAGCAGAGGAACTGATTTATTAAATTTAATCGGGCTACCTTCCGGAGCATGCATCATACAAGCATTTGCACGGCTCTGCCAAATGGAATTCACTGCAACAAAATTTACTGCATGAGTGTTATACAGTTCAATGAAATAAAATAAAGGGGGGGAGGGGGTAAATCACCTTGAGTTACATCCAGTGGCAAACAGAAAACAAAACATGAGAAAGATTTTCTAAATTATTTATGAGGGAAAAGTAGTCCCTGCATCTTAATTTTTTTCCCCAATCATCTCTTTCAGAGCAGTTCAGCCAAACTTTATTAAACTTGTCAGCAGAGCATTCCTTTATGTATTGATAGACTGCTCCTGAGAAAGGTCAACATAAAAAGCACAAGCAGGCTTTCAACATCAAGAATGCGTGCCTTCTCTTTTGACTCCTCCCCTGAAAAAGAACTTTCTGAAAAACTCATGTCTCTATAAAAGATTGCACTGCTGGTAAAAGAATCTGGAGCTTTATCTTTCCATACTCCTCTACCCTGACTTCTGTCTTGCATCTCTGTAGGCAGGTTCCAGAAGGCAGGACCTTTGTTCCTACATATGTATAAATATATATGCTATAGATGTCAATGACAATGTAGTTCTTTAAAAACTTTGGATGCCAAATGTTAGGCGTCCAAGCATACATCAAAAGATACTTTTTCCCTTTGAAGCCAATAGGAACATTTTGAAATCAACTGTATTTGGACACTTACATAAGCAGAGTGGCACGCCTCTTGTTAGCTACTCAAGGTGTAAAGGTTAACTTCATCCTTACTATTTTAATGGAACCTGCACACGCCACTACTGACAGAAGTGCTCCGTGAGAAGGTGTGAGCACTACAGAACTTTCCACCTAGAAATACAGCCAGGCACCGCCACAAGAGCAAAGCTATTCTGCTCCTACTGAAACGCAGTGGGAATTCTGTCTCCTGTCTGGTGACAGTTACGGGATTTTTCTGGTGCTCCACCTTTCTCTTCCTCTAGGTTTCTCTCAAAAACTGCAACATCTGTACCTGCCCACATTCTCAGGGGAGGTGATGGTATACTGCAGTTCCAGAGAAAAACAGTCCATTAAGATTTGTCCTCTGCTCCTAGTTGTGCCACAGACTTCGGTGGAGTTAGCTTGGACTCTCATTGATCTAGCAGAATAAAGTATGCACTAGGTTACATATAAAAGGCTTTGAAAGCTCATAAATTAATTTCAGATGGAAGGAGAAGAACAGAAACACGTATGATCTTCACATTGCTAGAAGGAACAAGGCATTACATCATGAATGTGTCTGGTTACATGACGTAATGAGGAGGTCAGCCTCTACCTTACTTTTTGTTTCTCCCTATCACAGAAAGACTCGTATTTTCTATGTAGCTCCAGGGACACGCACATATGTGCTGTATGCATTCATAAAAACCATACATCTGCACATCAGTTCTTGTAAGCCTGTACCTATCCATTGAACTGACACATGCAAACACCCAGGTGCGCCTGCAAATTTTGTGGCAGCATTAATCAAAAGATAAGTTCAGACTTCATATTAGGAGAACATGAGCTAAATAGCCAGTGATTTAAGAGGCAAGAGTTCAGCTGATTTAAATCAGTATAGCACCATTAAAGTCAGATGTATCTCAATTCCGCTTAGCTGAGAATCTGATCCTAGCACACAATCTGTAAAAAAGGGGAATAATCTCTAAATCGCACATATGTGCCAATGCACACACAGACACAACTCTGTGCAATACAACTGCAAACTTGGTGTGTTACTAGTATTTACTTTAAAAACAAAATACATTCTCCAGTATTAAACTAACGTGAAACAAAGCAACACTATCATCCTTCATATCCACAGGATTTAAAATACTTTCTGTTCTACTTATCAAGGCTCAAGTTTCTATGTGAAGTTATCAACTGTAGCAGGATAAGTGCCCTACTGAACATAAAGAAAATTAGTTCTCAACAGTACAGTGCTTTCAGCATTAGATACACTATGTGCTATGCCAGAGAATTTGTGTGAGAAATTTAGATAAGAGGCTGTTCAACCCAATTCCCCCACCTAACAGGATGGCAGTAATGCTGGACCTGATCTTAGGAAGCTGTGACTGCTTCATAGAGCTATTATCTCTTTTTATCCCTTTGCAACCAAGACAAGGGCATTTGACTCAAGCAGGCAGTCTTCTTCAGTAAACATGTGGTTTCAGCCAGCTTGAAAGGATTAATGGATCCAGGTCAAATTCACAGACTAATTTCATCTGGGTAAAAACAAACTAAGAGCTGGTGTCATAAAACCTCCCTCAGAGGCTACCCAATAGCTCAGTCAGAGCACTATGGATACATGGGATACCTGGGCTCCACCTAGCATATCCAGGGCAGCTAACACAAAGCTCAAGCTATCAGGTGAAAGGAGAAGCCTTCTCAGCAGTTTAAATCTCCCTTCTTATGAATAACTCCACAGAGTGTCCAGAATGAAGCATTCTGACTCTAGTCAGACACACCATTTCCTGTTAAGTGAAGCATCACTTTTACCTTGCACTCTTGAAACTCACAAAAATTAAACACTGTTTTTGGTTCCATCTAAACCAAATTCATTTCATAATTTTATGCTTTTTGAAGTGCAGGTGTTGAAAATATCTACAGTCTTTTGCATTGTCTGGTACACTCTGTTTAGTACTGCTTAGGATGAAATCTAAATCTCAATTACCATCTGAAGGGAATATGCACACATATGCAATACTCTCCCCAAACACAGTCAAGTCAAATTGCCTGTTCATCTTTTCTAATACTATACAACATTAAAAAAAATAGTCACTGTAAAGTAACACAATGATTTCATTTTACTCAGCATGCTGCTTTGTAGAGAAAGGTCCTTTGCTTGAAAATAAGCAGCTACAAATACTGCTTGCGCCTCAATGTTCTCCCCAACCCTCAGTCCCTTTTGAGCTCCCAGATGGTCTTAATTAAAATAGTTTCTAATTTACAGCACAGGAGACATTTTGAAACCATTGCTGAAGTAGTGTTAGTGAAACCCCAATAAACCGAATCTCACCCCCAGACAGGTACATCAATATCTTTAATTTATCTAAAGTTCTTGTTGTGCTCTTAAATCTTCTTTACTGGAACAATTATACTCTGCTTCCAAAGTACCTTAACCCCCCCCAAAAAAACAGTTTCACATGAAGTGTGTCATTATGTAAAGAAGTATTTACTCCTTTCCATTCTTGCATCCCCCTCCTTCAAGCTGTTTCAGCTCTGCAAATAGAGACTAGCACACACAGACCACAAACTTTGTGTGTAGTATTACCAGCAGTCTTGCTTTTTACCACACACATCACATTTTGAAAAAGCAACGTCACTGCTCCAAAGCACCTAAGTGGCATACTATACCTCTTTGCAACACACTTCTGACACATCCCATCAGTCTGCTTTTCTTGTAAGCAGCCAAGAGTGCCATGTGTACAGCTCAGTAACTCAAAGCATAATCAACCAATAACCCCCCTAGGACTGAAGGCAGATTTTCAGTCTCATTTCCAGCTAGTTTTTTTACAATAGGCAGGGCTTCTTTTACACAAACAGGGGCACAAAATTATTAATAGCTTATGACCAAATGTAAAAATAACAAAAAATATTTAATAAGATTATGTATGAATTGGAAATGGACTGTCACCCAGTCCCTCTGGATGTCATTTACGGCATGTGTGATATTTCTCCCTTACACCAAAATTATACATACTTGCCTAGAAGAACACCAGAATGACCATATTATTAACATGCTATATAAACATACACAATGTACACTGCACAGTAAGCAGGGGAAATCGGTTGTTTACCATACCAGAAAGATTGGAAAAGCTCAATACATATTTTCTTGAATAGAGAATTTTCCCCAAGAAACCGGTTTTTTTCTCCTTACAGAATTAATTCTAAAGCCTTGGCAATTAACATATATTGCCTCTACTTCCTTTTTAAATGTCATGAAATAAAAATTTTAGTTTCAAGTTAAATTGACTAGCACTAACAGTTCAGCCATACCTCAACCTCCAGATATTGCTCTTTGAGAGAATCACATCAAGCAAAAGTATGTTTCAGAAGAGTAAATTCCCTTAGCTGTGCACTGTTTCAGTGACAAAACTGTAAACATGGGTTAATTTAATCCAATGCAGTTTAACCAATGGTGCACATCCTCATTTCAGCATCTTGGTAAAGTGCCTGATTTGTCAAAATGAGTGACCACAAGCTGTTCCCAGTGGCTTATGTGTAAAACGACCATTAACATAGGGCTTTTTTGTATATTAATGGTTTTTCCCGTTCTTTGCTGTTCATTATCTTTCCTCCTCCTCATCCAGTCTCTTCTAATTGTCCCCTCTTTGCCACTCTCCTACCTTCCTCTTCCCACTTTTCTATTTCTGGGCTTCCCTCATTTTCCCATTCCCAAGCGTTTATCAGTGACTCTTACTGCTGTTCACTCATTTGCTCAGTCCCCAGCAACTTTCCCTTCATACCAATTTGGTTGAGGTATTTTTATATAAGAGCAAGGCAACATGATGCCCCTCAAAGACCACCCTTTTATATGTTTCAGTGGTCCTGTTTCCCACCCCATTTTCTGTTTACACCCTTCTTTTGGGTTTACACAACATCTAATACAATATAAGCCAGGCCCCGACTGATGTTTTTGAGTGATTTGCAATGCATTATCACAAATCCTGAAGTTTACAATGGAGGTTTCCCCAATGCCTGTAGGCAGATTGCTCTAAGTAACATTAAGGTGACATACACTAACATGAAGTGCAGCTTAGCATACGTCCCCAGGGAAATCCTCACATACCTGCTGAAGATGGCCACAGGTTTGCTCATCATTGCCAGAAAGACTATTAAGTGGCTTCAGGAGACCCAATGATCCAGCTCCCTTTTGAAAATGCTTGTCATAATACACTTTCAAGGGAGACGTGGCAGATGTCTGGATACGTGTATCAGAAGGAACCATCTTGATTGGTTTAATAAACTACTCTAAATAGCAATGGTGAAACAGCTGGTTTGCCTGGATCCTTGGAAAGTACAGAAGAAAAACTCTAGCAAACATGTCTTGAAAGGAAAATACCATGTTTACACACAAATCTGTATGTGTTGTCACTCTTACTTAAACTGTCTTCTCATAACTTGTTTCCTTGCTGTCTAATTCTACCTTAGCCAAAAAAGGAAGGTCCATCAGCCAGTCAGAAGTTGAACTCTGCTTTATCAGCATTTTTGCTTCGCTAAAAAAAAAAAGTACATGAAGTAATATATGCCTCTGTAGCAACCGTTTCTACAAGTCCATTACCTAAAACCAGGTGTGCAAGCAGATGATTAGAAAGCAAAAGGTGAAAGGGAAAAAGCTGAAGAGAACAACCTTGGACTTCAAGAGGTCCAACTTTGGCCTCTTCAAAGACCTGCTAGGAGGAATCCAATGGACTAGGGCTCTGGAAGGCAGGGGGGGTCCAAGACAGCTGGACAGTATTCAAAGACCACTTCCACCAAGCTAAAGATCTGTGCATCCCCAGGAGGAAGAAGTCAGGCAGAGGAGCCAGGAGACCTGCATGGATGACCAAAGAGCTTCTAGAGAAACTCATATGGAAGTGGGAGGTTCATAGTATGTGGAAAAAGGGACTGGCCACTTGGGAGGAATATAGGAATGTTGTCAGGGTATGCAGAGATGCAAGGAGGAAAGCCAATACCCACTTGGAATTAAATCTTGCAAGGCATGTCAAAGATAACAAGAAGGGCTTCTTTAAAAACATCAGCATTAAAAGGAAGACTGGGGACACAGTGGGCCCACTGCTGAACAAGGAAGGGGCCCTGGCGATGCAGGATGCAGAGAAGGCAGGGTTACTGAATGCCTTCTTTGCCTCGGTCTTTACTGCTAAGGCTGGGCCTCAAGCATCCCAGCCCCCAGAGAAACGAGGACAAATCGGGAAAAAGGAGGACTTACCATCAGTTGAGAAGGATTGGGTCAGGTTTGGCAAACTGGATCCTTGCAAATCCATGGGCCCCGATGGGATGCACCCATGAGTGCTGAGGGAGTTGGCGGATGTTCTTGCTGAGCCACTCTCCATCATCTTTGAAAGGTTGTGGAGGACAGGAGAGGTGCCCGAGGACTGGAGGAAGGCAAACATCACTCCAATCTTCAAAAAGGGCAAGGAGGAGGACCTGGGGAACTATAGACCAGTCAGCTTCACTTCCATCCTCAGAAAGGTGATGGAGCAGTTAATCTTGGAGGTCATCTCCAGGCATGTAGAGAAAAAGAAGGTTATCAGAAACAGTCAACATGGATTCACCAAGGGAAGATCGTGCTTGACCAACCTGATAGCCTTCTATGATAGCGTGACTGGCTGGGTTGACAAAGGCAGAGCAGTGGGTGTTGTCTATCTTGACTTCAGTAAGGCATTCAACACTGTCTCACACAGCATCCTCACAGGCAAGCTAAGGAAGTGTGGGTTGGATGAGTGGACAGCGAGGTGGATAGAAAACTGGCTCAACAACAGAACTCAGAGGGTTGTGATCAATGGAGCAGAGTCTGGATGGAGGCCTGTCACTAGTGGTGTTCCCCAGGGGTCTGTGCTGGGTCCAGTTCTGTTCAACATATTCAATGACCTGGATGATGGCATAGAGTGTAACCTCAGCAAGCTCGCTGATGATACCAAGCTGGGAGGAGTGGCTGATACACCAGAGGGTGGCTGTGCTGCCATCCAGGGAGACCTGGACAGGCTGGAGAGCTGGGCCAAGGGTAACCTGATGAAATTCAACAGGAGAAAGGGCAAGGTCTTGCACCTGGGGAGGAACAACCCCATGCACCAGTACAGGCTGGGGGCTGAACAACTGGAAAGCGGCTCTGTTGAGAAGGACCTGGGAGTTCTGGTGTACAACAAGCTGACCATGAGCCAACAATGTGCCCTTGTGGCCAAGAAGGCCAACGGTATCCTGGGATGCATTAAAAGGAGTGTGGCCAGCAGATGGAGAGAGGTTATCCTCCCCCTCTACTCTGCTGTAGTGAGACCTCAATTTGAGTACTGTGTCCAGTTTTGGGCCCCCCAGTTTAAGAAGGATGTGGAACTGCTGAAGCAAGTCCAGCAGACAGCTACCAAGATGATCAGGGGACTGGAGCATCTCCCATATGAGGAAAGGCTGAGAGACTTGGGTCTGTTCAACCTGGAGAAGAGAACACTGAGGGGGGATTTCATAAATATCTAAAGGGTGGGCGTCAGGATGATGGGACTAGGCTCTTTCCAATAGTGCCCAACGACAGGACAAGGGGCAATGGGCACAAGTGGGAACACAGGAAGTTCCACCTCAATATGAGAAAAAACCCTTTCCTGTGAGCGTGACCGAGCAGTGGCACAGGCTGCCTAGAGAGGCTGTGGAGTCCCTTCCCCGGAGACATTCAAAACCTGCCTGGACGCGCTCCTGTGCCCCCTGCTCTGGGTGTGCCTGCTCAAGCAGGAGGGTTGGACAAGATGATCTCCAGAGGTCCCTTCCAACCCCTCCCATTCTGTGAAAACAAGATGAGACTGCTATGAGAACGCATATATGTATAGTTTAAAAAAAAATCTCAAATTCCTTCCTGCTACAGAAGTCAGGAAAAGACTATACACAACCCCACTACGCACACCGTAAATTTATAGCACTTTTGGAGCATAGAAATAAACACATATAACTTGCAAACATACCCAATACCCTGGGAGTTCAGTCTCCTCGTCCCAGCAAAGCTCTTGAAGTGCTCAGCAACAAACTGCTTCCCCACATGCATTTGTATGGAAACGATTACTTAGTTTTCAGTCTGCCTTTTCTTAAGTCAGTATTCAAGCTTTTTCCGATATTCTAGTAAGGAATTACCCTCACTAAAAGTTTCCAGGTAAACAACCAAGATGAACAGTTTTTCCCCATTTACTCTATGGACTTACTGGGATTTTGGATGCTTTTACTTATTGAAAGTGTGACCTCAAACATTAACATGCTTGATAATTCAGCATTATTTATCAGATGATAGCCCAGAGAATGATTATCCTGCTTAATTATTTTCTCCTCAGTCCTCCCTCCTGTGAAAAAAATTACAATTCAGTGCTCTTAACCAATGTCAGAATGAATATAATTCAGTAGCGTCTAGATTTCTCGGACCACTGCACTTTTAACTGATCAAAAGAATTTATTCAAAATAAAATATAAAAGGTGTTTGAGCTGCTGCAATCACCAAATATACATGACTTGCATATTAGCCACTGATTTTTCATGGAAACAACATCATGATTTTTCAAATAAGGGAATTCAGTGCAATCCCTGATACTTAACTACAGCATAAACTTTAATATATACATATATATTTTATTGTGTTTTTTTCCCTCTTTTCTTAAAAGGAGACAGGTTTCCCACTTGAGACCCCGAACAGTGGTACCTGAAATTCAGACTCCCACAACCCCCAAGATCCAAAGAATGACTTTGTTTTTTGCTGGTGATTTAGAGACTGTCTTTAAGTACCCTTTGATGACTTGAACACTTTCATTACTTCATAGTTCAGACTGCCCGTTTCCTTTCAAGAGTTGAAGCCTCTGTTTTTCTCTCTAGTAGATTTTTCTTTAAGGGCAAGGAACTCGCTGGGAAAATTCTTTTTCATGAAAAGGTTATGCAACAAGCTACAGAAGTAACCTTTCTTTCCAAACTCCCACAAAGCATATAGAAAGAAAACAAGAGACAGTTAAGAGAGCGGACTTAAAACATTAAAAACTAAGCACGTTTGTTAATTATTATAATAGGTGTCTTTTTTGTAAACAGATATTCTTTTCATTATCAGGGTTGAAGTTTTACAATTAAAGTCACAGTGAAGGACCTGACCATACCAACAAAACTCAATATCCTTTAACTCACCCCTATAGCTATTTCCTAGAAAACCTTACATGACAACTCCAGTCGTTTCGTAAGTGGCCGTTGGTAGGTCACAAACTGGTTGCAGCTTGATAAACAGTTACTCTGCCTCCCACTTGGGCCAAACACCAGAACGACACTTCATCACTGCCAGTTTAGTACCGCAGCAGTGGAATGGAGGTCCTACCTAGTCCACTGCCTCCCTTGCAAACATGACTCCTGAATCACAAGCACCGCACTTGACCTGCCCTCTACTCAGACAGGAGATATTTTTGCACACACTTTTAGAGAAAAAATTCAAGCATTTCAAAATCTATTATAATGCATGTCATCATCACAAATGCATTAACGTGACTGCTTGGCAGTACCCAAAGCATTCAAATGTAACATTGAACCCATGAGATTTTTTTATGGTTTTTATTTTTGTCTCCCCCATCCTCTGCACTCCACACTACCTCTTATAACAAGGACCTCCATTTCTCCTCTCCAGGGAGAATGCTGTCAATCAGTTTGCTTTCTGAAATAGTTTTGGGTCTCCAATCACTTTTGAAGTGTAAAACCAACAAGTATAAAGGAAATTCCCCAGAGTCACGTTAGTCAATACAGTGAAATTCATGCTTAACACACAGAATGCTAATGAAGACAAAGTATGGTTATTTTACTGAATGCTACATCATTTAAAGAAGTACTAAAACTATGTATTGTTTCAAAAGATTCCGTTTTAAGAGCACACAGACCACCTGAGATGCTGAGGATAATCTGTGTCTGAAGTGATGAAAGCATTACCTTCTACAGACACCCCTTTTTGCCAAAGTAAAGGTAGGAAACATCTTACTCAAACTGATCTGAAAGGTACCCTATATCTAGCTCCTTCATTTGCTGGGATGAAGTATTTTGAAAGTCTGTTTGATCATTGAAAGGTCTCAGGACAGAGATATTTCAAGAAGAAAAGCATCCCATTTACAGGCAAATCATCTTCTAAGCAAACAACTTTTGCAGTTTTATACTCTTTATAATTTTTTCATATCACTACTTGGGTTTTTTGCATTATCCACTTTAAATCCTGCATATAGAGTTGTGTAACCTAAGCCAGCCTCATTTGCCTAAACAATGATAGACAAAGTCCTGTAGTCTGTCATTTCAAGAGTGACCCCCTTATTTTTTTAAACTTAACTTGAAAGCTGCCTCACAGTTGAATTCAAAGACAAACTTTTGCCCTCTGTCTGAAATGCCGTTAAAAAGTAAATTAGCTAGCCATTAAGAACACTTTCAAGTTCTATTTTAGCATTTTGAAGGTAGTACCATGCACTGCCATCATACAAAGCAAAAAGACACTTTCTCCCCCTCCCACAATCAGTGATATGAAACGTTGATCCACAACGTAAAACACACACGCAGTGGGTAACTGGATTATACAGTTATGGTTTTACCTGAACAAACAAGCTGAGGAGTTCATACAAGATACATCATGTAACTACATCTATTATTAACACTTAATCCAAAACCTAAGTAGATCTATCTTCAAAGACTATGAAAGAAAGTACATGGCTCTCAGGTATCATAAGATTTTTAAAAGGCATTTTTTCCCAGCTCTCCACATGTTTGATGGGATGCTACAGCTGCTTCTTCAATTCAGTTTAGCTTTTCTTTAGTGAAACGTATATTTAAATTTGCTTAATGCTGAGCCTGACTGGTGTGGAAACTGATGGGTTTGTCTTGTTTTACAAGCAGGCCCAGGTTAATCTAAATATTTAAACCACTGATCAGCACTGTTCCTGAAGTGTGTATATTTGGCTCAGTTCTAGTCTTCAAACAGACTAGTGCTGTTGACTCACATGGCAATACTCCAAAATTACAACTGTAGAAATGACCACAGAAACGCACCTTTCTGCGCATCAGGGACAATTAGCAGTTACCTGCAATCAGATGAGAATTAAGCTAATCATCTCTGTATTAGATCAGATAGAACTCTGACTTTAGGACGTTATTCTCAATTTACTTCAGTATAAAGGAACAACATCTGTCCTTCAAAAAAAAGTACATAAAAGCAAGAAAATAAACTGAGTGCTGTGTATCAAACAAGCCCTCAGTACAACGGCCTGAGCAGTTTGCTCTGCCAGCATGACCAACGTGTTGTGCTTTGAATCTGCTGCTCTGAAGACAACCTCCATTCATTAAGTGCCCCTCTGAATTCAAGGCTGCTCATGTATGAGGGCTGTTTGGTTTTCTTGGTACTGATTGATTTGAGTGTTGTAGGGTGCTTTTATTTTTGGGGGGATGGGGGATTAATTTGGTTTTAGCTTGAGGACGTAGCTTCCACTGTCTTTCCATACAATGCAATAAGCTTGAAACACCATGTTCTCAAAAAAGAGCACATACATTTAAACAGATTAGATTGATGTATTCAGTGTCTGATAGGAGGATGTTAAGGCATCTTTCAAGTTGCTTGGAAGTTTAAATTCGTTAGTGACAGGCCACAAGATTCAGCTGATTCTACCAACCTCTACTGAACTTAAAAGACATTTCCAACAAATGTCCAAGATCAAGGCCTTTGGATACAAACAGCACATCCAGAGAACTCCGGTTTCACAAAGAGGACTCAGGATGGAGGGCAGGAGAATAACTATCATCAGTTTTCTCTGTGTTTTCAGGAATCCTTTCAGGTGCATTTTCAGCTACAATACAATTTCTGACCTACAGTCTATCTCTTCCTTTTGATACATGAAGCAAGTTGCTTTTACGGGCAAACTGTCTAGTAGTACTTATATGGTCCCTATGGAGGGTCCAGAATTAGCTTTTTGGTTTTTTATTAGATACTCCTTGAAGGGATCTAATTAAATCACTAAATTTCCATTAAGTATCATATGCACTTCCGTAAACTTCCTTTGCAAAACTACAGCAATTGTCTATGATATGGAAATCCAGAAGTTTTTCATTACACGTTTCCCTCCTCCCACTCCATATTCTATTTTACACATCTGGAACGAGTAGAAAAGCTATAGCATTAGTATGGGCAATAAGACTCACAGCAAATCCACTTACACTACAGACATGCTGTTCCAAAGAAGTACTGCCAGTAATGGACTTTTTTTTTCCCCTCCGAAGTTCACATAACTTCTGAGGAACAACAGAACTATTCTTCACCAACAGGCGATACAGAAAGATATCTACACAGACAGAAAGGTATAACACCTCTTGATTTTGGGGCATTTCTGCAAAATTTGATCACTTAATGACCTGCAATCATATCAGCCAGTAGCAGTACTACCGCCAGTGCTCAGGAGAAGTTACACAGAAGGGGAAAAAAGGTTTTGTTTAGTTTGGCTTTTTTATTATTATTATTTCTGAGATGGTATTGTGATTGTATCCTACCCTCTTAACTTTGAGTGCCCCCATTTTACACCCAATCATATCCACAGGTATATAGAAGGTTCAATTTTAACTGTTTTTCTTTTCCAGCCAAAAGACTACTACAAATAAACTTTGCTGAACAGGGGCATGCTTACCTGCTTTTTATCATCGGTCAGAAAAACAGCCCTGAGAGTTGAAAAAGCAATATATGCCTGTAAATTCCATGCACCTGAGTAATTATTGTAATTAAGATTCTAAGAGGTACAAACTAGTGCATCAGGTAGTGGTAAGACCAAATTAAGTGTGCAGAACACCTGCATGTTGATATGTTTCACAGCCTGCGAGATTGATGTGAAATTGCAGCCAGTAATACAAGTTTTCCTTCTTATTTTCACAAGTAGCACTTTTATCTATAAACAGTCTCAAATTTAGCAACCATGCCAGACAAACACAGGAACTTAGTCTTTAACACATCCTACATCCAGTTCCACAACTGGGATCAATGAAATAGTCATAGAGCATGGCTGGTTCACTGCAGCACTACTCCAAATACATCCCTCTCTTTTAAGATAACTGTATTAGCTGAGGGAGATTTTGTTTGTTTGCAGTTGGGTACTTTTATAGTACCTTTCATCAGTTTCTTGAAAGCAAAATAAAAAGGCAAACAGTCTGCCTGCAATATATTTAGTTGCTTTCAAGCAAACGCACAAGTTTCACTAAAAAGCCAAATGAAGCTGAACATTCATAGATCACAAGACGTCTTTGTCACTATCTTTCCCATTTAGCTCCTCCACATTTGTTAGACTGTTTTCACAACAGCCTCTCCTACTATCCCCACTGTTAACATCAACTTCTTATCTCATAGGATGAAAATAACTCAGGGATATTTTGCTTAGGCAGACAGAAATACTCTTGTAAAGCAACTTCAGAAAAATTCTCCCAACAGAGTATGAGAATCTACCACACACTTTAGGTGTAGTGATATGCTGGTAGCACTCCCTAGAAATTCCGTGTTGGTTTGGGGTTTTTTAGAGGGGGTTTGTTGTTTTGGGGGTTTTTTTTTTTTCTTCATAATTATGTCCATTTCTCACAATTGTGCCAATTCATTTCAGATTGGGGTGAGCTAATTTGCCAGGGTCCAATCCCAGAGTTTAGATTCAAATTTCAGCTTAAACAAAAAAATCATCTCAGCTGCTACTACCACGTTCTGCTGCAAAAAATATATTTGCTCAGATTCTCACAAATTTCTGATTTCTCTCTCAGAAATCAAATCACATTCTTCAAAGAAGGTTTGTTGAACTCAGCTTTACACCAAGACTGTGGAGTTTACACTGCCAGAATGTTTCCTGGCCAGGAAAAAAACCAACATGCTGACATGCATGTTCACAAAAGTTCTTACAGCAACTTCATCTTCCTACAAAAAGTGCTTTTCAGAGGCTTTTAATACTGCTTGTAATAAATGCAGGATCTGAGGTCTGCAGGGGGTGGATAACTCTTTATAGTTTTCTCAAATCCTCTTATTCCACCCAGCCTGAGAACTCTACAGCCTAAGCTTAATGAGTAAGCGTACTGCAGTTCCACTGCAAAGCTCAGCCACATTTGCAAAACCCTCAAAAAAACCGAAAAAACCCAAACCCAGATCTTTCTTCTGCAACTGCTCTACAAAATCAGGCCTTGAAATACTAGTTTGAGGTCATGTGCCTATGCATCACTGTGCCTCAGCCTCTGAAGTGCATTCTGTCTTCAAATAATAAATGTCTTTTATTGTTTCAGGGCAAATCATGTTGTCTGTGTTGCATGAAGGATGTGTGAATGTTCAGCAAACAAACTGGTGATTCATTATGGTCTTGAACAGCGATAGGACTTCATCATAACTCCAAGCAAATCTGATAATTTGTAAAATCATTTTTTAAGAATAGAATTAAAGTTTTATGTTCATGCATCATGCTCAGATAGTGACATTTCTGACATTTTCAATTTGAGCAATGTCACTAAGACTGAGAGGTCTGAGATTTACTCATTTCAGCGGAGTCCTGTTACATCCCAGTACCTACTTTAAATAATCAGAACTTAAGGTCCAACCATGCTCTATCTGTGCAGCTATTTTTTGTTTGTCTTCACAGTCCATTGACCAATTATAATATTTTTTGGAAGCGAAAGAGTCCAAAGTGCTCAGAGTCTAGACTAAATGCTCTTGGCTTGATGCTTCTGTCATTAAGTCTGGTACAACTGGGCTGCACTACAGGCACAGTATCGTTGCCAATGGAACAGCAATTTTCAATCATGCATGAGATGGCTGAGGGTAACTTAGCATATTCTCCATACATTTGATGAAAAAAATAGATACTTGGCTCTTACTGCATTCCGTCTTGGCCCTATTTTAACAAAACATTTAAGTGTGTGTGTTTGTATGTGTTCAAAAGGCAGGATGTATGACGCACATCATCACACTAAGGACTTGCACTTAGATTGATTTCAGTACCTACTGCCCTTTTTTCAATTAAGTCAGTGAGAAGCAGGTTCCAGAACAGCTTCAGAAATCCAGCCCTCTCTTACTATTTAAAATTGCAGGTCTCCTACTTGCATTAAAATTATTGGCCATGTAACACTGCAGAAGAATTGGGAACTATACAGAAAGTGGTAACTTAATTGTAACCAGTTAAAATACATGAGTATTATGAAAACATAAAACTTGTACAAACCAAAGCCATGAAATCGGATAAAGCACCCATATATTATAGGCAGACAATGCTAAAGAACAAGGTTCAATTCAAAGGATGCTGAATTATTTGTATCACCTTAAGCCAGGCTGGCTGAGGGAGCCGCTGTTTTCTTTCTTTGGCCCTTACTGTTTCTACCTCCATGCATTTTCTCTAGGTAGTCTCCATCTTTTCCACTTCAATAGTATGATCACGATGGAGAAGTCTATACTGAATTCACTTCAGAGTCCAGTGACAATATCTAACGTCTGCCTAGATATTTCTTATTTCTCAGCTCAACTCTGAGTTACTCTAATTTTCAACATAAAAATAGACATCCTGATCCTTCCATCACAAGACTTCTCTCCATGTCTCCCAACTCAAGAGTGGTCAATAAATTCCTGGTCACTCAGGAATGTGGTTTGTACATCATCTTGGATTCAAGCCAAATATGAGGACCTGTATGGAAGTCTATGTCCAAATCTCTTCTCTCTCCATGTCTCTGTTGGCAATCCTTTTTGTAATGAATCAATGCTTACCTTCAAGTTCTTCCACATTCTCAATAATCTCATCTCCTAAACATCAGTCTCAATGCCCAAACAGCAAATAGCATCTGCCCACTTTTGGTTTTTCTAGCTTTCAAAGCAGTACCTTTCAAAATAGCTTTCCTTATCCTGCCTTTCCCATTTTGTAGAATAACTTCAAAGATCTGCAAAGCTTCCTTATTATCTTCCTTAAAGTCCCACTTAAAAAGGCAAACCCTCTACTTTCCTGCTATAAGACAACATGATCAAATAAAACAACTTCATAGCACTTATGGTGCTAATTTGATCAAATGATTGCCTACTCTACTAACCGATGTTGCCACACTGTTTACATATTCTCCTCATGAGCCTGTATCAAACTTACCTTTTCCTGTCACCTCACACTTAAATTGGAAACTGTCACGACTAGAGAATGGCTGCCCCTTCCCTCCACCTCCCCATTGTGTTTCTACAATACTTGGGGCAACAGAACTTTGGTCCCAGCAGAGTTCCTAAGCACTATGGTAATACTGAAAGGTATAAATACACTATTCATAAGACTATACCTATCTATCATTTGTTGACCACTATCATAATCTGGTCTAGATAGGAAATACCCTCTTCTTAGGATCTTCCTAGTAATGTAAACTGGATTTGGAATGGTAACACAATTCAGTACTGTATGTGGAAATACACCACCCTACCTTTGCAAGCAGTTAGGACTGTTCTTTCAAAACTCCTCTTCTTAGCAGCTTATTGCCAATTATACTTACCAGGATTAGAAGATTATTTAGCTCATAATGATATACATGCAAGTGAAGCAAGTCTTAAGTTTTGTAATGGTGCTTTTTTAATGGGGTAGTTTGTTTTGGTGTGGGTTTCATTTTGGGGGTTTTTTTCAACAGAATATACAATAAAATGAGCAAACTTTCCAGTCAACAGCTGCCAATTGCTACACAACATTACTACAGCATTTTTAGGGTTCTTTTAGCAACATAGAATTGACCAGGTCTTGGGAAATGGTAAAGATGTTATTTAAAGTTACCAAGATTTCCTAACCCAAAAAGTTACCGATGACATGTGAAAGTTGCCTTAGCAGTGCACAGGGACAATGTAGGAAACTCTTTCATTTTTAAGTGATAAAGTAGCTGCTGTATTCTTTAAAATTCACTAACTAGCATCAACTTTCTGCTCTGTATCTTAAAAAAAAAAAACAAACCAACCAACCAACAAAACAACCACAAAATATACACCACACCAAAACTGCTGGCAGTTACAAAACACTCTCAAACTAATTTAATGAAAATCATTACTTATCATTTCAATAGTGTTACAATGTAATTAAGTTTGTTATTTCAGACTCACATTTCTAAAGTCATATAAAATAAGAGGTGCTGTTCTAAGATACACATTTATAAATGAGTGTGATATATCACTTATTTAAAAAGTTAAATTGCTTAAATCTTAAGGATAGACTATAATCCACCGGTTACAAGAAACAGCCCCCTGACATATTCACACAATTTTTATGCACCTTTGCACTTTCATAAAAGAGAAATAGCCATCATCCCCATCTGAATGAATCTAGATCACAAAGACATTTCCCCTTTTCCCCTTCACACTAACAAATCCCCCAAAGACTACAGACAAGTTTCCCATCACCACAGGGGTGCAAAGGCCAAAAAGCAAACTTAATGAGGCCAAACGGAAGCCTTCTGTTGCAGAAATGTTAATCTTACTCTTCAGAGAAACAGAGAAGTAAAGAGAACCCCATAAAATCTCTAAGTGCACAAAATCACTTGTAATAAAAATGTTTACAGCATTTCTTTCGTCCAAGGTTATCATGAAGGGCTTTAATTCAGAGGAGCTAGTGGGCATACAGTTCCTCTTATTAAAATATATTAATTAGTGTAATATATACAGTTGTCTCCTTTGAAAAGCAAACCAAACCCATGAGACGAACAGCGGGGTCCTGACAGGACCCGCCCACCATCTTGGATTTACTCCTCTGAGGATGGAGTCCCAGAAGCTGCCTCTGAAGCTTCATTTCTTTTCATGTTGAAAACCTTCATTTACAGGCATAAATAACAATGGCATAATCATTAGCAGCAACAAAGCTCTAACTTCATCAAGAACTTGCTGTCATTCTGCTAACGACTCTCGAAATAGAAAGGCTAATCTACAAATTGGCATCTAGCTCTCAAACTGCAGATAGTCACCGAAATCCCTAAATATATTTCCCAGGTCTGAAACGTGACTGTCGTTAAGAGACTGGTCTTAGTGCTTCATTTTACCTGTGCACATAAAGGTGCTTATTTGGTTTATAGGGATATCCTGATCCCTAGAGTTTGCAGCAGCAATATAAGTACAATTTCTCAAAAATATTATCCCATGTGCTGGCTGGCTGATAAATAGCAAGTTTCAGCAGTCAGCAACTGCCTCTGAACAACATATTTCAGGTGAAAGTGATTTTAAAGCATAATTTTGGATACCAGTTTAGATAGCAAGCTGTAAGTGCCCACCACAAAAGACTTCTCCACCTGCATATCGCTCCAAAAAGCAAATTACTGGAGGTTTCAAGTGTATTTTGATGAAAAATTACTGTTTTCACAGCTGACAGTGATATTTTCAGTTTTATGTTCCTGATTTAGACGTAGATATATTTGTATCCAGTGTATGTTTTTCTGCAGATCTGCTACTGGCCAAAAGATATAGCAGTAAATGTACAGATGTTCTTAAGAAAGGAAAAAAAGAGATCAGTCTGTAACCTATTTGAAAAGAAAACCCACAACACCAAACAAGATCATTCTTACTTTCATGGACACTATTGCCATAAAGCTTGTGTAAGTCAAAACATATCAGTCATTTCACTGGCAGACCTCTGCAACATGAGCTTATGAGGGTTAGCATGGGTGAGAATGATTAGCCTTGTAACTCATGCAACAATTCTGATGATGCCTAAGGAGAAATAGTAGCCAGCTTACCCTGCTGTTGACAGGACTAGGAATAAGAGTATTTTTTGTCACTTAAGTCAATTATACTTTGTGTCTTCGCACACATATGGAGCAGAGAGTCAGGGAAGGTGTTAATTATACAAGTCAGTTTTTAGAATTCTGCCACACTTTCAAGTCATGTTTGTTTAATCACTGCTGCCATCTCACATATACAGAAATGATGCCAACAGTACTATGTTTCTGACTGCAACGTTTTTTCATAAAAGGCACAGAAAGCACCCAGCTTGATCAAACTGTGACTTAAACCAAATAGAGGCTCCCTTTACTGTGAGGCCCTCGGTTTTTCTGAACCTAAGGAGCATTCATCCACCATTCCAGCATTTAGCTAGCCATGACAACTCCTTAAAAGTTTAAGACATGGGGACAAATGAGGAAAAACACATCAGACTCAGATTCCGTTAAACCTTGTAGGAGGTTTCCCACAAAAGTAAATTCATCTGTGAAGAACAAGACAGGTAAAGAAAGTTTGTGGGGAAAGAAGAAGAAAGTAGTCCAGCAACAGATCCATTCCAGGTTCTGTGCACATGTAAAAAGACAGCTTTTCCAAGTGTTCCCCTAACACATTTCCTGACAATTTCAGAAGTACTGAGGATTTAGAGAGATACGTTCTATCCTAATTCTTATTACTATGTTTTACTGTTTATTTTAGAAACAGAAGAGCATCTACCATACCAGCGGTCACAATTTCACCACGCTAAAAAAGAAAACAGACTGACTTCACAGTTTCTCCAAACACTGCTGTAACATATTGAGTCAGCAACAGTACACAAGAAAAAAGGCAATGGGAAACTTAACTCCCTCTCACATCTCCTGTGGCATGTTTACTTTTTTTACTTGACAATCTACCAACCAAGTATTTACTAGAGCCAAACTTGCTCGACTTCCATGTAAAAATATCACCAGCCTCACTGAAACAAAAGTAAAAATTCTTACAAAAAAAAAAAAAAACATACCTGCCAAATAGAAAGAAACCAAACACTGGCAAGCAATTCTACAAAAATTTAGTCACTATGCTACTAAGGGAAACAGACATCCAAAAAGTATTCCCTTCTCCCCCAAATTGCATTAGCAGCAGAGTTCATTTTTTAAGTTTTATCTTGGCAATTTAGAAAATTACCCTTCAACTTTAAGAGCTATGAATTTGTTGAAATAAAATCATCTGACGGCAGTATTTCAGTGCTACCATTCGATGCAACGACAGAAAACTGGAAAAGGGAGTGCTGCTAATCTCTTACCTCCTCAGGACCTCTCTCTCTTACACAAGCAGTCCTTCTTAGCCCTGGCTTTTGAGCTATGTCCTTTCTGATCTTGAGAAAGGATATACATTTCTGATACCAATGTTATACCTATACCTACAGGCAGTCTATCTTTTAAATTGAATTCAAGTGTAGAGACGACAGCAAACAAATCCTGGGGTTCCAAAAAGTAGTACCTGTGGAAGGAATTGATGAAGCAATGACATCTCCCACATGCAACAAATCAACATTTAACTTGCAGGACATTTAACATTTGAGGAACTAAGAAGCACCACTGCAAGGAATTTCCAAAGATCATCTAGACTAAGGGCAAAAGTTACTGATGTGTGATGGAGATGCTATAACGATCAAATATAATCTGTTCTATTGCTGACATTGTCTTCTGCAGAGAGGAAAAGAAAAAACCACACAGCTTGTCTTTTTTTTTTTTTTGCAGTTGACTTTTAGATATTTGAAAACTTACTCCTCCCCTCAGTTGTATCTGTTCTAATCTAAACCACTCCAATTCTCAAACTCCCTTATATCTACAGACTCTTTTCTGATAGCTGATGTAGCTGTGCTCTGGACTCTCCCCATTTGAGCCATGTTTGTACTTAAATGCTCCCCAGAACTGGACAGAATTCTGCAAGTGGTACCTTACCAGTTCATACAGATGGTTCGCTACACCTGCATGCTGTTTGTCGTTTCTCGTAAGAGCGTAACACCTATGCTCAGCTTGTTACTGGCTATAAACCCCAGAAATGTCCTCAGAATAGCTACTTTATCAACGTCTGTACAGCAAGCTCATTTACATCCAAAGTATTTTGTACTCAGCCTTTCTCAACTGTACCCTATGGGTTTTTTTCACATTATTTCTCCACTTCAGGATTCTTGTAAACCTTTCAGTTGTGAGACATCTGAATTCTAGTGCTGTCCTCAAATATAATTGCGGATCCTCCCAGGCTGTTGTTCCAGAAACTAAGACACACAGAAAGCAACAGTGGAAGGATGACTGAAAGGCAAAACGCCTTTCAATTTCAACCCCTAAGTGCGTAATTAAAACACTTCTCACTAGCTCACCTGTTAAAGCAACAATCAAAGCAGTGCTAGACAACTAAAAAGAATGTGTAGATGAGTTAAACTATGCAAGTCATTGCAAAAATTATTCTGGTGAGAATATGGTACATAAAGGGAAAAACTAGAAAAAAGAGTTTGCTATAAGAACAGGGTGTGCTTTTTTATTTTTGGTATTATACCACAGGCAGACAAGAATTCATGAAAACAAGCAACATGTGGGGGAAATGCAGTTTTCAAAGTACTGTTGACTTAAAGAGAACAAATTTTATCCTAAAGTAACTTCTTTTATCAACTTCCAAGTAACTGTAAATATCTAAAATATTACCATAAAAAGTTATTCACTTGTCATCATTTGCTTATGAGAACCCATCAGACTTCCAGAAACAGTACATTAGAAGCTTTGATACAATATAAAGTTACAAGCCTAGGTATTTGAAAGATGTTAAGAAATCCACTGGGACAATAAAGGATCATGCAAACCCAACCTGCTAAATTTTCATTTACTTAAGCAGAAAAAGGAAAAAGCCAACTTTGATAGACATCAGCAATAAATGAGATATGATCCAGACTATATTTGTTACATGAATAAGGCTTTTTTTTTTTTAATGCTTCAAGACTAATGGAAGGCAGGGGAAATCTGTAAATTTGGGTGTGACAACTGAAGACTTAAGTGCTAATCTAAATTCTTAAAGCCAAAAATTCAGAAAAAAAAAGAAGAGCTATAAGCATATATATGCATGGACAGGAGTGCACCAACATATCTGTATAGCTGCACACGCAAATAAGTAGCTAAGGACCTAACACCTCATATATATGTAATACCTACCCTATTAACACATCCAGCCAACATCAATATACATCTGTTTCGGGAACTTGCACCTTCTTTCTAGAAAATGCAGTCCAATCGTTATTTTAATGGGCAAGAAGAAAGTAAGTTAAAAATGTCTCACCTTATTAACCAAGGCTTTCTTTCCAGCCTATATATCCTTACATCTCAACAGCCATCTCTACAAGCAAAGAAGAATCTCCCTAGAAACCAAATAAACAACAGAAGTGCAAACGGCACGTTCTGTCTCCTGATTCATCAGAAGCACTAATTCCAAAGCTTTATTATTGACAGTGATTCCTGGTGGGAGGTAGGGAAAAGGGAACTTTACTCTGAATACAGCTTTGGTTTTCACTTACTAGCATTAGCTGAAATGCTGCCAAATAGAATGAAAAAACCCTCTCTCATCTGCAAACAAAACACAATTATAGAAGACACAGAATTCACTTTTTCAAAGTCACTTTTTTCATATATCATAATTTAAATTAGCTAAAACAAATACAGTCTGTAATTCAAAATCAAGGTCGGTCTAACAACTGTAGTAGTGGTGGAGTACCACAGGTCCATCAGGAAGAACACACTGAGCTATTTTAAGCTGTTTAATGTAGTAGTATAAGGGGTTTAGAATAAGTGCAATGCACGGGAAATCCAGCTCAATAACTCTGCAAGACATTCGTAAACCTTGAAAGTATTTCAGTATGAGTAGCACTCCATCACCAACCATTAAATGTGTAAAACATTAAGGCTAGATCCATCAGCTAGATAACTCCTGTATCCACCCAACAACAAAAAGCAAATGACACCAATGAATAAAGGCCAATACTTTTCAATAACTGTGGTATATCTCAAGAATCCTGTAAATGTTCATGATATGAAGTACTGCAACTTTATCTAGTTCTCATTCAAGTCAAATGAAAATTTTCTACCAAATCAAGTAATATGAGATCAGGCCTCCAGAGAAAAATCATTTTTTATTCCATATTAATGGAAATAAGGTAAAATGTCACAAAGTTAGCTGCAAGGAGCTGGTTTTCCTCCCACCTAAAGGGGACACACTTGGATAAAACGGGCAATGACTTCTGTAAAAAGGCTAGAAGAAAGCATTAATAAAACTCTGAGAATTCTAGTCCTCCATTCCCTTGAGATCCTGTAAGACCACAAGCATCTAGGAATGCTGTAGAGCACTGAGGGACGCTGCTTTGCCTGTAGCCACTCTCCTGTCTCTCTCAGACATTTATCAAACTCCTAATGAAAAACTTTCTTGTAAAAAATGGGGGGTTTTTTGTTTTGGTTTGTTTGGGCTTTTTTTAAAGTTTCACTTCAGAAAAATCAAAAGAGGTATTTGTTTGCAGACAAATTTTCTGCCACTTTCCATCACCTTTCTTAGCAAATAAGGCTCCAAGATTTTTCAATTTTTTAAGAATTCTATAACTTCCAAAGGTAGAAGAGTTTTGCTAGTTCTCCTTTTGTCTAATACAATTTCCATCAATAGTCTGTTCATTTTTTCAAGCAAAAAATTTGGTTTATCCATAATACACAACCATATAACCTAGTTCAAATTCCACAGTAAATGTGAAGACTGGTTAGAAGAGAACTTATTGCTAACAGCACTGCCAAGAATGCTTTGACCCTACAGTTCATCTTTTGCTGCAGAATTTTTGAACCATTGTTTCCATTAAAGGTATTCAGCTGTTGGTAACCAAGTAAACCAGCAAGATGTGTATTTACTCTTACTCCCAATGCATACAGTGAATGGGTGAATAAAAGTAATATTAACATATTAGCACTAAAAGATATTGTCACTGACCACAATAAGAGATGTTCCACATGAGAAACAGAAAAAGAAGAAAAAAAATCATACTAACTCTAAGTATGTCATGTAGGGATAAAAAGACTCACAACTTCCATCTCATCATTTTATAACTGTTCTTAGCTGACAGCAGAAAGAAATAAATTATTTTTCCCCATAGTTAAACCAAGAGGTATTTTTAGACTCTAAAAAGGCCAATAGCATAAGATTATATTTTGTACGCAACTGAAAAGGAAAATTAATTGAATGGTAAAATGCAGCATATTTAATGAATGCTAATGAATATGAGCCGCCTGCTGCTGGTCAATACATCACTAGTTATATTATTTGCAGCATGTTTAGGAAAATTAATTTGTTATGTACCTTCTTTGCTAATCAAAGAGCATGTAATTAACTTTATGGAAAAAAATGTCATTTTATTCAGTTCAATCATTTGACAGCACAATTAAAAAAGCTAATGGCTTTTTAGCAAAACACAAACAACAGGGATTTGGAACTACTGATTCTAGCCTCCCTTTTGATTTCACTTCAGAAAGAAAATGGGGGCCAGTTATATAGAAGGCACATATGTATATAATTACATCCTTTACAAAGCTGTTGTTTTACCAAGAACCCTATTTCACTTCACAAAAGGGCAGTCTTCTCATCTCAGCAAAGCGGCTGAGAGGAAAGTAGCAACAAGTAAATGTCCCCCTGCTGCGTCTATGAAAAGTGAGAAGTGTATGCTCCCATCAAGAAGCAGCCACGCAATCTCACTTAGTGGGGATGCAAGTGTGGATGCTATCGTATACTCTCCGTGATCTTAAGTGGAGAAAACCATCTGTCCATCTGCCATGAAAAGGGCCCCCATGAACCCCTCCTCACAGATCACTATAGCTTTCTCCCAGACTTTAAACTGATGGCTCTCTGCCACAAAGTCCTCCTCATACCACTTTTACTGGGCTGCTTCATGGGGTTTAGACTGAGGCAACCAATCACAGCCTAACAAAAAGATTAGTGTGTCTGAACACAATGCAACGCGGAGACGTGAGTAACCCGCTTTGCCATCTCCAGCAACACAGTTTAAAGAACACTGAAGGCAGTCAAAGAAAGAGAATGCCTGGGCATCTGAAAGAAAGATGACAATGTGTGGAGATATCTGTCCTCATCTGAAAACAAGTGTTCTTCAGAACCAGCAGGAATTTTCCCAAAGAGTCAGAAAAATTTTGGCTGTGCTAGTCCCTATCCAAGTGCTATTATTAGTAAGTGACCGAGTTAAACAATTACAGTTCATCTCAAAGCATGATTATCGGCAACACAATAATATTGTGCCCTGACAATCTTTTTCTGTGAAGTCCCACACTTTACAAGACAAACACACGTGTGATGGGAATATGTGGTCACTAGGCTACTAAGCCACATATATAAATGACATGCCTTGGGGAAAAAAAGAAGTCTGAGACCATAATTGAAGTCCAGTACTAGCAAAATACCAGTCCATAGGAGGGATCAGAGTTCAGGCCCTAGCTGTTGTCCTTCCTGCTCTACACAAAGCAGGACATCGAAGAGAGATAAAGGACTGACAGCAACATGATCAAGCAAGGAGGGATGATAACAGCTTTTGGAATTAATCAAGTCCATCCCTGTGCCTTTAGGACTTCCACATCTACTTCTACCACAGACCATTGGTCTTGAGTCTTTAATATATTTTCATAGAGAAAAATAACATGCAGAATGTGATAGCTCCTATGGCCTTTGAGGAATACTGTTACAGCACAGGGGAAGCCAGCACATGGACTATATTGGCGCTTCTGCTTGCACAGTGTTACTACCAGACTGAGGGTGTTGTAGAATTGGAAAGTTTTGATCACCCCCTTGCTTACGGAATAAGTTACTACTAGTTCACACTAGCCTCCATCTTCCTAAAAATCCCTCGTCAGGTTCACATAGCAGGATAACATCCTCTGTCAGGAGGGCAACGTTCAGGCAATGCATTCTCCCTGCCCACCATTTTGCAGGAGAAGCTGAGGGTGTGCAACAACTATTGGCCTATATACATCACCTAGGAGACAGCCCAGAAATATAAGGGGCGCTTATCCCACCTTGTGCCACTGTTCAAGTGCCCAGGCAATCTGTCCCTTAAGACATTAAATCTGGACATCTTAGATGAGTACACAATGTCTACGAAGCGTGCTTCAGTAGAAGACATCCCACAGACATGTCACCTTTTTTCCTTTTGACATCACTGTGTTTGCTAAGCTTTGAGAAGCCGGTTTAGCAGTTTACACTTCAACATACCCTGCTGTCATTTACTGCTCAGACCAAGTGAGCAATAAGCACTCTCTGAGATAACCCCAGAATACCAAAATCCACCCTGAGCTAACCTTTTCCAGATGCTGCAGAGAAAAGCTATACAGAAAAATATTAAAAGACTATTTTACTATTTTTCTGCTTAAGACTGTGTCAATCCTTAATTCTTCTTTATTAGGCTATCTTGGGAGACTATGAACAAACCAGAAACCTTGTCTCTTATATGGTGTATTCCTCCTCACGTATCTCAGTCTTTGACAACTAGATTTTCTTCTAAGTATGGATGTTTCTTTTAACAACATAGTTTGAGGTATTCTCCCCTCTGCTAGCACACTCCTGAAGCACGCTGAAGACTACTTTTTGGTGCACATACTAAGGGAGCTGACTAGGAAAGGTGCCCTCCTAGATTTGTTGTTTGTAAACAGAGGGGGACTTGTGGGCAAAGTGGTGATTGGTGGCTGTCTTGGTCATAGTGACGACAAAGTAGTTGAGTTTCAAATCATCGGCAATAGGTGAAAAACTGCCGGCATAACTTTGACCCTGGATATGGGGAGAGCAGACTTTAGCCTGTTGAAGGAGCTAGTCAGTAAGGTGCCCCAGTAATGTACCTTTGAAGGTACTGGGATCCACGAATGCTGGTCACTTCTTAAGAGCCATTTCTTAAGAGAGCAGGAGCAGACAATTCCAAAGTGTCAGAAGTCAAACAATGGGCAGAAGGCTGACTTGACTGAGCAGGGATCTTCTCCTAGCAGGAAAGCGTATGGACATTGGAAGCAAGGATGGGCAACATGGGAGGACTATAGAGGTGCTATTCGTCACTCTAGGGAGAGCTTTGGCCACACCAATTTTCTATTAGAGCTTTGTGTGAAGGACAACAAAAAGGGCTTTTTAAAATATGTTAACAGCAAAAGGAGGATCAGAGATAACATTGGTCTGTTGCTTGATGAGGTCAGTCACCTCACAAAAAGGGACTTAGACAAAGTAGAGACATTTAATGTCTTCTTTGCCTCTATCTTTAACACCAATGATGGGTTCTGGGATCCCCTGAGCCCTGTGTTGGAAGACCGTGAATGAGGCGATGATAAACTCCCAGCCAACTCTGAACTAGTTTGAGACTTGCTGCTCCAGCTGGATGTGCATAGACCTATGGTGCCAAATGGGATTCATCCCAGGGTACTGAAAGAGCTGGCCAATGTTATCATGGACCTCTCTCTATTATTTTCCAGTGATCTTGGGAGTCTGGAGAGGTCGTAGTTTGGAAGCCAGCAAATGTTATCCCAGTTTTCAAAAAGGGTAAGAAGGAAGACCCCGGTAATTACAGGCCTGTCAGTCTCACTTCAGCGCCTGGTAAAATTATGGAGAAGGTTATGCTGGGAGTTACTGAAAAACACTTGAGAGACAACACAGTCACTGGTCATAGTCAGCATGGGTTCTTGAGGGGAAAGTCCTGCTTAACTAACTTAACTTCCTTATATGACAAGATCACCCACCTCGTTGACCAAGGGAAGCCAGTAGATGTGGTGTTTTTAGATTTTAGCAAAGCTTTTGGTACTGTCTCTCACGGTATCCTTCTGGACTAGATGTCCAGAATACTAGCTAGGCGAGTCCATAATACATTGGGTGAGCAATTGGCTGATGGATCAGGCTCAAACAGTTATAGTAAATGGGGTTACATCAGGCTGGTGACCAGTCACTAGTGGGGTTCTCAGAACTCAGTTTTAGGGCCAGTACTCCAATGTTTCTACAAATTATCTGGATCACAGAATCAAATGTACATTAAGTAAGCTTGCCAATGATACTAAACTAGGAGGAGCTGCAGATGCCCTCAAGGGTAGGGAGGCCTTAGGGAGAGATCTGGATAGGCTAGAGAGTTGAGCAATCACCAACCATATGAAATTTAAGAGCAAGTGCCAGATTCTCCACCTGGGAGAGGGTAATTCTGGTTATACATACAAACTGGGGGACAAGAGGCTGGAGAGCAGCCCCACAGAAAGAGATCTGGGTGTTTGGGTGGACTGCAAGCGGAATATGAGCCAACAGTGTACCCTGGCAGCCAAAAGGGCCAACCATGTCCTGGGGTACACCATGCACAGCATAGCTATACGGTCAAGGGAGGTGACCGTCCTACACTACACTGCACTGGTGCAGCCCCATCTCAAGCAGTTTTGGGTGCCTCAATATAAGAAGGACATCAAACTATTAGTGTGTCCAGAGGAACGCAACCAAGATGGTGAAAGATCTCAAGGGCAAGATGTAAGAGGAGCAGGTGAGGTCACTTGGTTTGTTCAGCTTGGAGAAGAGAAGGCTGAGGGGTGACCTCACTGCAGTCTATAACTTCCTCAAGGTGGACAGCGGAGGGGGAGGTGCTGATCTCCTCTCGCTGGGGACCAGTGATAGGATGTGAGGAAATGGAACGAGGCTGCATCAGAGGAAGTTCAGATTGGACATTAGGAAAAAGTTCTTCACTTAGAGAGGGTGGTCAGTCACCGGAACAGGCTCCCCAGGGAAGCGGTCACGACACCAAGCCTGTCAGAGTTCAAGGAGCATCTAGGGGATGCTTTTAGTCACATGGATAGTTTTAGGCAGTCCTGCAAGGAGCAGGGAGTTGTACTCAATGATTCTTATTGGTTCCTTCCAACCTGAGATAATCTGTGATTCTATGATTATTCCAAATTTTGACAGCCCAAACAGAGACCTTCAACCTTTTCATACCACTGCATGCAAAGAAACTTACAAAGTGCAGTGGTATGAAAAATGTTATTTAATGCTTCCATGAAGAAAGAAGGGGAACATTTGGGTTCAGCAAATAGTAACTTTTCAAGCATAGCATCAGGAAAGTGGGGAATGGGAGAGCTAGTTCAGAATTAAAACAACAGTCTGAGCCGAACAGAAGGATCACTTCTTGCACAAGTATGAAAAAAATATATTTGAGTAGAAAAACACATGCATATGCAGAATTCAGTCATGTTGGCAAGGAAATCAAGATGAAGGTCCAGCTGTATACATGGGTCTGGTTTTTTCTGTCCCTCAGAACTGATGTTTTGAACACTTCATTAAGATTTTTAATAGCTTTATCTAATCACTTCTAAACAATCAACAATCCTCAGAACAATACTCACTGGGTCTGCAAACTATAAATTAAGATATGATAGTATGGAACTTTCCCATACAGACAAATACATTTAATAATTCCTACTGTTCAGACTGTTCCCAAGTGCAGCCAAAACTCTTACAGTACAAAATTAATCATGTATTCCCAGAAGTAGATATAGTGTTTTTACTCAGAGATTGGACAGAATAAACAATAAACAGAATGGTAAATAAAGAATAGTAGTTCTATGATGGAAAAGAACTGTATATCAAAGCCAAAGTAGATGATAATGGCTGCACATATAAACAGGTATGTGCAAGGATCCAAGACAGGGGGGATGAGACACAGGAGGCACGACCAAACCAAAAAACAAGGCCACGCTCAGCTCTCAGATTCCAGAGTAACTACTAATTTCAGTTAAAATCTGTGGGACTATTAGTGGCCTAAAGTAATCTATTTGCACATATCAGTTAAAAATAAAATAATGTTTGGGTATCAGAACTTGTGGTAGCCCAAGAAGCTACTTCTAACCCTACATAGTTGATATGAGGTGATATTGTCCACCTGTTCAATTAAGAAGATTCTTCAGGGTTGGGTTGTTTTAAAAACAAAAACATCCTCCAAAAAAAGTCCCCAAAAGGTTACTGCAGTCGCACATCGATGTATTTGCAACTATTGTCACACGTAATGATTCAGCAACCTAAGGGAAGAAGAAAGAGCACTATACAAGATCCCATTTATGTGTCCTCAGAAAATGAACATGCGACTGTCAGCAATGATACTTCAACAGATTCCATCTGATGATGCCTTGTACTACTGACCAAATGGGGCACAGGGAGGTGATTACCAAAATTAAAAGGAGAGGAGAGAAACAAACTTCTGCTCCTCAAGACAGTAACTCTATTCAAAGTTATGAATGTTTTGTACTTTTAAGTCTTCAGCACACTTTGGTTAATACATTTACATCAATTCTATTTTACAAGTGGAAGGACTCTAGTATGAAGACATTCTACCCCACCTTTACAGTCCTGTAAAGGAATACAATCACAATACAGAACTGTTACTTAGTTGCCCTTGCTGTAATTCATTAAGCACAATGCTCTAAGGTGCATTCCTTTACACTTGCTATGAGAGAGCTTTTTTCCAGAGTGTTCCAGTTACTAGAATACACATTGAAAACAGATTGATTTCTCCCTATTATCCTAAAATGGACTGAACTTGTTTGGAATAGATCAAAAGATCACCTTGTAACAGCAAATCAATTTTAAAAGAGAAAAAAAAGTGAGGCTTCCAGTCTTGCTGTATTTCTCCCTCATTGAGGGTGGTTCGGCTTTCAAGGCTCATGCTTCTTTTTAACTGGCCACTCTAATGGCTTATGTGCTGCCTCTTAATTGAATGTGCTAAAAGAGAGTCCTACCGCACATTAGGATGTGGCTTAGCCTGGAATTCAAACTAAGGAATTATGCAAAGCTGTCCTAAAGTGAAATCCAGAACTGTCAGACTTAAATACTAATCTCTCTTCACTAAGAATAGTCCCCCTATACTAAAGAAATACAGTGCACTTACATGCTTGCTGCATTGGAAAAACACTTCATCTTCACATACAGAAACATCTCCAGCCTTCTACAAACATGGCTGCCATCATTACAAAAGACGCCAACTCTAAGTAAGTATTGACAATGGCTGTCTAAGCACTGGTTCATTTTAAACTGATGCCATGCCACTGTGTCTTTCAGCCTCTCTGGTTCATCAGTATTCTGTGCACCTACTGCCAGAAGCCACTTGGGAAACATATCCAAGTTGACCCTTACTGAACTGTGACTTCTTCATAAATACTCATAGTTAGCTACAGCAAACCCCACGATCCATTTCTGTGATACCACTACACCCATTTTAAGTGCCAACTAAAGCCGCTCCCCAAGCTGCATATTATTAACTGCCACAAACAACTATCAAGCATCCACCAGGACAGAGAACAAAGAAAAGCAGAGTTCAAGCTCAGCACTGCCATAAGGACCAGCTTAACAACGAACCCACTTTGGTCTACACTTGAGTACGTCTGCAAAGAACATGTCTCCTGGTACAAGGGCCAACTTATGAGTCAGGAAGTATTTTTACTGAAGTTTGAGACATCTATCCTGTCTGAGAGTTGAAGGGTCTGAAAGCAATAGTATATTAATCACCTCTATGACAAGCTGAAGTGACAGTTGTCAGCATTTGTCCTTCAACTGGCAGTAACCAGTAGTACAGCAGTATTGGTGCAAACATTAAAGGGACATTTCATAAAAAACAGCAGAAGGGTTGACAGTAGGAACTCTCCAGCCAACATTTAACAGCATTTTTCATAGTAATGCCATTGGGCATTATCTAGATGTAAACTCTGTGACTGGAGAAGAGCGTATGAATACACAGACTATGGAGTTTATCCTTTTAATCCCCTGCAGCCTTACCCCTATGCTCAGGTATCAAAGCTTCCCTAAGAACATCAAGGGAATCGGAACAGGAACTTACTCAAAGGTTACAGGCACAGGGTGGGGAGGAAGAGGATGGGTGTCTTCCAGCAGCTGGTTCTCATATTCTTAAGAGATTATTAGAGGCGCCAGCTAAGGGAAATACCTCCCCAACTTAAGAGGCATACTTTGACTTTCAGTACTGAAGTCCTCCATGAAAACCCTACCATCATCCAGCTGAAGCACTGATATATAAGAAACCTTACATCATTTCCTAGCAACACAACTAGTACTACCAGCACACGCTAGGCCTCAGTCTGCCGTCAGCTACGCTCTTGCTCCTGCACACTGTACATGATCTTAACCACAGATACATCTTTGTAGAGTTTATTTAGTGGCCTTCAAATTACAAGGTGCTTTTTGCTTTCAGATATGCATACACAAATCTATCACTGCAATGGCAGCCATACCTCTGACATGAGAGTTTGGTCTCCAATTTTCAATACATTTTCCCAGTTTCAAAATTCCTTCTGTGTTCCCCATCCCCCACCCCTAATTTTAGAAAAGATCTTTTAAATAGCAGTTTTTCAGCATAATCTTAAGCACAGTGTGCTAAGAATGAGTTTACACTTTCGGAAGGAACTTCATTCATAAGCTAAATTCATAGAATCATTTATGTTGGAAAAGACCCTTCAGATCATCATGTCCAACTGTAAACCTAGTACCGCCAAGTCTGCCACTAAGCCATGTCCCTAAGCAACATATCTACATGTCTTTTAAATATCTCCAGGGATGGTGACTCAACCCCTTCCCTGGGCAGCCTGGTCCAACACTTGATAACCCTTTCAGCAAAGTAACTTTTCCTCATATCCAATCTGAACCTCCCCTGGCACAACTTGAGACTGTTTCCTCTCATCCTATCACTTGTTCCCTGGGAGAAGAGACCAACACCCACCTCACTACAACCGCCTTTCAGGTAGTTGTAGAGAGTGATAAGGCCTCCCCCTCAGCCTCCTCTTCTCCAGGCTAAACCACTCCAGTTCCCTACCACAAGTATATGTTAAAGGTTTTTCCTGTGCTATTATATTCAGAGAAGGGACATTGAAAATACTCAAGTGGAAGATAAAATAAATGGATTTTTCTTAAGACAGCATAAACTGCAAATGGCAGAACAGCAAAGGCCGTAAAACTACTTATTTTCTACAGTCTTCCTCTCATGATAACTACAGCTCTTACAGTATACCCCTTACTCCTAAGAGTATCAGAACTCTTAAAAAGGGTAAGAAGAGCCAAGTTCATGAACTAATTGGTTCTGATGCTTTTTAAAAAAAAAAAAAAAAAAGAAAGATAAAATAAAAGTCCTCCCTCCCACTAATCTTTGCTGCTCTGAAGCAGCACCTCCCAGGTACCAACAGACTGAAGTAGTACCAGGAAATGGCACAAGCCAGTATTTCAGTCGGCGGAAAGCAGCGGATCAGCCACCTGGCTTTATGCGGGTTTTTCCTGCGATAGTGAGCTATATTCTACGCTATGTCACCGTGACTCGGCAGGCAGCCTAATGTGTGTCCAAGTTATGCCTCAGTATGAAAGACTACCAAAAACATCATACTACTATGTTACCCAGTACAGTGTGATGCGTTACAAGGAGGATCAAAGAGAACGATCATTTGATACCCTTCTTCCTCTCCTCAGCACTTCTTCAGCTGAGCTTGTAGAAGAACCACAGAGGCGTAAGGATCTAAGTCCCCCTACTTATAGGGACTCATGTCCAGCATTATTCCCTGTACAGCCTCCTTTTTAAGCTCCCCAAGAATCTGTGAATTTGTGATCCACTCTTCATCGTGAGCCCAAACGAGACATATTAGCCAAGGTAAATGTCTATGAAAAAAAAATCTGTAAGTCATAGTCCTAGAAACCCAAATCTAAATTCCATTTCATTAAAGAAGTTTTCTGATGTAATTCCCCAACAGACGATAATTGTAAGATGACCTCCATGCACAACCGAAACTAAGGTGATAATTCTAATGCCTAATACAGACTGAACTAAAAGCACTGATTTTAACAAAACTTCATCTATTTCCTCGTGTAATTCATCTGTACACATTCTAAAGAAAACTATACCTTCTTCACACTTGACAACTTCCTGCTCAATTTAAGACAGTGTACGACAAACTATTGTTGCTTAAAAGCTACACTGCTTCTTGGTTGAGTGTATCTAAGCAGAAGCCTCTGAAATCATTGTATTAATTTTCAGAACATCCTAAAAGAAAAAGTAGCATCCCCGTTTTATTATTACACCTACTTCATTCCATTTTTTTGTTTCTTTGCCCTACAAAGGGCTGTCATCATATCTCTGATAATTATAAGAACATAAATTTCTAGTAAAAAGATTTACATAGGTGTGTAATAACGTCTTATTTCTTCAAAAAGCTTGACAGGCATCGTCATCTGTTTCAAAGCTTTCCAAGCACAAGAAGAAACAATTCTCCCCAAACATGCATACAATATTTATACCTGCATGTAAACGCCAGCTCCTATAAACATACACCTGCATATATAAACAAGAATCAATTTTAATACACCCCCCACCAAATTAAAAAAAAAAACAAAAAAAACCACACACCCCAGATAGCCAGACAACCAGGGGAGGAGTGGGAAGGGTAAGTTTTATAGTGTGTATCACAGAGAAAACTGTTTTCCAACATACTTAAAAAGCTGTTTTAAGGAAGGCACAATGATCAGGTTTTCTTCATAAACACAAAGGATGGGACAAGTGGTTTACTTCACAAATAAGAAAATTGTAGCAAATAAGAAAATTGTAGCTTGCCTGCTGAGAGCTAGGAATCTATGGAAATATTTAAATAGTAGATTTTTTTTAGCTTAGGCACATCTATGCAACTGCAATTTCTTACACTACACGTTTACCTATTCAGAGCAGAATATTTTTAACTAAGAAGAGTTACATGAGGCTTCTGCACTTAATCACAAAATTAAGGCAGATCCAACAACTTGTTGAGCCATGACAGACTAGACACTGCAGTTGTGAACTACGTGGAAGGAAATACCTGACAATGATGGCCTAGATACATTTGCCCCAGAGAACAGCAGCATGAATAAGATGATCTCCTGGGGTATCAACCTGACCTGTATTTCTAGAGTCGTTCAAGTCTACATAGAGAAAATAGAGCTGTATTTGCATGAAAGGTACGTAAGAATCTCGTATTTTCAAATTTGGCACTCGGTTCTGAAAATTTGTCCTGACATTTATTTTTATTAAGCTATCACGAACAGCTTCTTCTGCTTAACTTAATCTCATGAAAAGGCCCAAGCAGATGAATTTAAGCAGGCACTGCTCTACTGAAAGTCTAACCAGTAAAAACAGAGCACTCCACACGCTTCCAAAAAGCAAGCCTGCAGCATCATGTTCGCTATTGTGTGTATTATCTAAGTGCAAGCTGCAGTTTTAATCATATAGGGTGATAAATGTTTCTTCCAGCCTGTATTAGACTATGCCTTCTTACATCTTCTTAATAGTTCTAAGCAAGCAGTCAGATTTCCTTTTTGTGGCTGATTTAGGATCAACTGAAACAACGAAAGGGAAGAGTGTTCTGTATAGACATCCCTTCCTGAAGAGGCTGTAGTTAGCGATGTGACTCGAGTTCCGCATGCGTTAAAGACGGATGGTTTCACGGGGTTGGTAACTTGAACGTATTAATTACATGATTCCAACTAGTAACCTAAAAGGTCCTATAAAAGACAGCTTCTGTCACTCATGACGTTTTCAAAGCTAGCTGATTTTTACTGCGCTAAGTATACAAAAATAGACAGGTAGGCTGCAGCCAGTAAATTTAGAAGGGAGTGAGAAGGAATATGAGTGCTGTAATGCAGGTGCAGCAGTGCTGTTCGCCTGGCAACACATTCCCAAGAACACACTAACCTTTAAGGAAAGGGGCAGGGGGGTGAGTTTTGCTGAACACAACTCAGTTATCCAAGCTTTAAAGACTCTTGAAGGAAATCGATGCATATATTTAAAGATTTAAGAAAGAAAGAAAAAAAAAAGAAACCCAACACACACACTAAAAGCATCATTCCAGAAGCAGGCTTAACAGCCACTTCTCACACTGCGAGACTCGCTGTGCTTGAACTGCTTTGACACTTCAGCAGTTTGAGATGGACAGCTGCCACGTGGAAGGATAATATACGTTCTCATATTATGAGATCAACATTAATATAAGAACCATTAGTGCAGATAATCCAACCTTCCTTTTAACATTCCTTGTTTGACAAAACTGTGCAAGATCAATAAAATTTAATTTGAGTCACAGAAAAACCTTCGGTTAATAACACTTTTGTGGTCAAACCTACCGTTGTTACAACACCACTGCCATCAATAATATTACAAGAGACAGAAATCTAGTGCAGTCTGCTGTCAATCAGTTCTCCTCTGAGCCACATTGTTTCATTCATCATGCTGTACACTCTACCTCCCTGCCCAGAGGGAATGGAATTAAAAGGTCACATCTTAGCCAATAAAATATATTTAGCTATTCTGTGGGGAGAAAACAGCATCTCTAATCAGTCATCCAAACAAGACAACAGACTATCCAGAAGGTTGCATGCTGCTGCACATCAATAAACATCTTTATCTAGGAACTGAAATGAAAAATATCAAACCAGTGAAGGTATGAAAGGGGAACTCAAAGCCCTGTCAGAAAAATTACAAAATTAGAGCTGAGCACTGCATTCAGCAAATAGATAATACGGACATGGCAGAAATAAGTAGTGCTGGGAGCTAGGTTCAGATAGCACTCTCTGGAATTTTAAGAGCAGGAAAAAAACGCTTTGGATACTTCCTATATCTACGTGTGTTTTCTTTTGGGCCTCTCTCCCAGTAAACACTTAAGTCAGCTCCTCTTTACCTCTTTAGTCTTTACAGAGCTGCCTCACTGTAATCATAATTTTAAAAAGTAATACCCTGCTGATACCTATTTTGGGATTCTTTTAATCCCCAAAATTGATTTCTCCTCCATTCTTTCAGCCTCATTAATCAAAATGCTGCAGGAAACCGGCCTTAAAGAACACATGGAAATACAAAAGTAGTGCCTAAATTGTACTTCCACTCCACGTCAAAACAAGCATTAGGTGCTTAGGAAGACAAAACCACTACTGGGATGCTAAGAAAATACATTGGGTTTTGCCATCCGTGCTACTACCAAAATACGTACAGCAGACTCATCACCTTACTGAAGAACTGCAGCTGTAGATCACAGTTTTCCCACCAGAATTACTATAACCAGAATAGGATCTACTGGTATTCCCATCCCCCACCCCACCCCCCCAAAAAAAAAAAAAAACCACCTTGGCTTATACCATTTCATCTCCTAAATGAACAGGTTTATACACACACACTACCCTGAAGCAAGCTCTATAACCTGATTGCAGCAAATTGCATAGTGAAATAGAAGGTAATTCAAATGCCAAACCATAAAGCTCTTTAAGACTGGAACTGAGAATCAAGACGACATGATTACAAAAACAGCACAAAATAGCTGGCTAAGAGAGAAGAATGATGACAGTGTCCGTGCCTGGAAAGGGTTTGAAGCCACAGGTATTTGAACATGAGAGGAAGAGAAATGCAGGTTTCTTGATGGGAAAGATACAGAAGAAAGAGCAAAGAAACAAACACTGTCTGTGGCACAAAAGAAAAACAAAAGTAAATTTATTTGGTCAACTTTGCCAGGTACCCATCAGTGAAGTTTAGCTAATGTTCTGAGGAGAAAAAAAAGGAGGGGGGAAGAAAAAAGGAAACAAAAGACCCAAAACAACAAAAAAAAACCCCACCTACAAACCCCATCATTTTGTGTGCAAGCTCTAGTGAACATACATACACAGTGTGGCATAGCAGTTAAAGATAAAATCTCTTATGTTATGCAACCTATCCTTTGTCAATGCAGAATTAAAGAAACGTATGGCGTGTAGACATTCTTACTTATATAATACTGTTTGCTTGGGGATTTTGTAAGGAATAAATTCATTACAAAGGTCTTCCTCCAAAGAGAAGGGTAAAAAACCAAAATTGCTTCCCACAACCGGCCAAAAGGGACACGCAGAACCATATATGATCCCCTGCTAGCCTTCCTGCTGACCAAGTTTTAACTTTCGGTGCTAACAGACTTGATTTCTATCCCTGCCAACATCATCTGACTCTGGGAGTGGGCTCTGAGGACCACTTACAGAATGAGACATTGTGGCACATGACCGCAAGTGTCAGAACTTGACCCTTACAATACATAAAGCATCAATTCGCTAAAACATGCAAGCACATCTCAATTTCTGTTGAAGTCTACAGATCCTTGGTATACACGTGAATACTTTCTAGAAGAGGAGAGCCTGACGAATCTACAAAAACCTAGGAATTTCTTAAAACTCTCTTGAATTGGGAGTATCCCTGTGCTTTCTGCATGTGTTACTCTTTCCACAACAGTATAATTCTTGGCACTTGGTAAGAAGTATCCAGCACTGTGCTTGACTGTTCCTCATAAAAGCTGATTATGCTCCTGCAGCCATTTAAAGGAAGATTCAAATGTATGAAATAATTACCTACATGCCTACTTTTTTTGTTCATCTTTTACAGTACAGAAACAATAACTTACAATAAATAAAAAATCTGGCAAAGGAAAATTAACTTATTATGCTTAAAGTAATTGTAGCCACTCAATTTGCCCCCCAGTCCCGTGTGCAGAAGGCTAACTGCCAGCAGTGACTGCAGCACTAGTTGCAAGCATAGGATTTAAGCTGGCACTCTCGTTAGAGCTGAGGTAATTTAAGAGGAATGTCAGCATGCATTTACTTTTCAAACTTTATTACTCTGCTTTAAGAAGAGAAAGAATGCCTGCTATTGTCATTTTTAAAATATTTACAAAATCTTTGGTGTCTGGTTTTAGTCCCACAGAATTAAAATCAAGACTCTAATATCTCCTCACGTCGTGTTTCTTTTATAAGAAAATAGAAAACAATAACTAGAAAAACCACATTTAGTGAAAACAAAGTTTTTAAAGGGAAATGTGACCGCTCTTCACTCTAGACAAAGTTCAAGGCTACTGTTGAATTAAAAGGAGCTACATGCGGACAGCTCTGCAAGCTAGGAGCAGTTGTGAATCTGGCTACCTTTGGTATCGAAGCCATTCAAACCCAGTTTCCTTTGAACATGCCAGTTCCTACCATGGAGAGCCACAAGGGAATTAACATCTCAGGCTAATGAGATCTACACCAGTTGCATAACTTTAATCCTAAATCAGAGGCCACATTCTCACCCCCCTGTCTGCAGACCGAATTTCTGTCTCTTCTTTTGGTGGGGAACAATGCCACCTATTTTTAAATAATTTTTACTTCTCTTTAAAGAGCAGTATGAGGGAAACTGCCTTGGTGGCCATTTGGCAGCAGCCTTTTCACACAGCATAGGGATGTTTCAAAAATCACCTCTGTACCATGAAGGCTTTCCAAAGTCATCCCTAACAGACATATATTTTATTATTACAGAAGCACAGGGAAGAAACGCAGAAGCTGAACAGAATAAGGCAGCAAAATGGAATCACATGGGGAAGAGGCAATTTACTCTTTGGCTTCAGAAATAGCAGGCAACAGAAAAAACATGGTGTTTCCATGATACTTTAAATGTCCTTCTGCACACGGTAGTCCAAATTTGTAATGGCAGCATTAGGGATGAAAATAAAAGCCCATCCTGTCCAGTCGAAAGGAATTCTAACAAAGTGAACCAAATGAAGAAACAACAATTTATTCACTCTATCCCCTCCCGCTCTGCCTAACGCCTGCTGTTCGGAAAGCACCACACTCGGGTGGTGGTGCCACTCAGCCCTTGTTCTCTCAGACAAGGCTCCCAAGGTGATGCCATTTTGAGGTAGACACCTGTCCACTGGCAACAAGCATGAGAGCATCAACTCATTTTAAGCTGTCCAAAATGAGGCTATCACATGGCAACACCTTTCAATCACTGCAAAAACTGCTCCCAAACTGAAATAGCTACCCAGAGGTGAAAAGCTCTGTATCACATTTCTAATCCCCATACCAGCTAGTCCTCTCTGCAATTTTTTTTATATTTTATAACAATTCATTTAAATTTTCCTGATCTTATGAATCTTGCTCCCTTGAAAGTGTTTCCCAGGTCACTTTATTTTTTTTTACTTTCATCTAGGGATTTTTACAATGCATGTGAGGAATATTCTGTTGCTCATTACCTATTTGATAAAGCATACATCTTAAGAAAGGTCAGGTAAAAATTGGTATAATGTGGAGCTCTAGTGGCAGTGGGGAAGTAAGGCAGCGCATAACACCAACTGTGAAACAGTAGATACTGACCTTTAGTATGAAAATGGTAAGCGAAAACATTATACCAGATGAATTTAAGCAAGAGGAAGGAAAAGGGAGAGCTTGGCATCACATTCAACAATGTTTCAGGCTCACAGAATACATCTTTGCATACAACGTGACGAGCAACTGTCATTTTTAGTGCACAAACTTGAATCTTGTCATGTAATGCAACAGAAAAGATAAGATCAACACTGTATGCTCATGCTGGCCTTAAAGGAAGAAATTATATATAGTACATCAGGAAACCAATGTTCCCTACCAGAACTAGCTGGGAGTTCAGTAATTCTGTGCACTCTTCTGAAACAGTCCTAGTCACGTATCTTGTCCTTTTCACACTAGCCACAGCAACCCCGACACCAGCCAGTAAATACTCTGCTCTCAGTTGTGTCATCAGCAAAATACTGTACCAGGCACTGGAGTCAGTTTTAACACCGAGATTCAGCAGTCCTTTCAGACCGATGGGTTTGGCAGGAATTAAACCCTAAACTAGAAGAGCTCCATCCTTACATACACGGTACTATGACACATCCTACTGGCAAACATCATCAGCTTAAGTCTTGTTGACAGTTGATACTCCACCTGTAAAGGAGATGTGTTTTTTTTCCAAACGGTGGGGCGGGATGTGTAAAGCATTCTGTGCGCCTCGTGTGCTTCATCACACAGAGGATGCTGGAATTCCTACATCACCCTGTGAAACACTGGCATTATTCTCTTAACTTTTAAGATGCCATTGGAACTTGGGTACATACTACCAGAAGTTCCTAAAGCTAAAATAATATCGACAGTTATCAGACTAACAAAGAGCAGCATGAAACACACAGGAAACATTGCAAAGCGTGTGTACAACCAACCAACCCCAGTATTAGGAGGCTCCGTCTCCGAAGTCAAACGGCATCACTGGTTGCATGAACAGACACAGTTGTTTTGAACTCTCAGTATGAAACCTGCAGTCCCTTCCTAGGGGAACTGCTTTCATCCACGACTACAGAAAAATGAGACCGAAAATCTCTTGCGTATATTACTGGTAATTTGCAATGCACTCTCCACCTATTTCAATCGGTGTTATAAATTGTTCAATATTTTTGCTAGGAACTTTTGTTCTACTTCCCAAGCCGAGCACACAATGCCTTGATTCAGTACAATGCCATTTAAGACAGAATATATTTCTTCTTGCTAGGGTAGATCATTAATTTCTTCGTAAGCGTTATTGTTTGGCATCACCCAGCCTAACAGGGGTTTTTAACCAGCGTTAGTTCCAATCCAGCGCCACAGTGGAAACAGATGATTCTGGGCTTTACACCTTTACCACCCAAGCTACAGCTGCTGATTGAAGAGGCATCCCCTGGATCTGCCTTACGTGTAATTGGAAAACACGGGATAGCTAAACTCCCAGAGTTACAAGCCTCAGAGAGGCGATTTCAAAGCCACGTCTGTTACCTGGTGGGCAGTTGCACTCTGGCGGCACTTCTCTCGCTACTCGTATTTTTGCCAAGTGCTCGTAGGATTTCTGCGGGCGAGAGAAGGCATCGTGAGGGCACTGGGCGAGCCCACCCCGCCACAGCAGCGCTCCCGGCCCGGGCGGCCGCCGACCGGGACCGGCCGCTCCTCCGGCCGCTGCGCAGCCGGCGGGGAGGGCTTCGCTTGGACGCGACCCAAGGCGTCTCACTGACCGCGCCACCCCCGTAACAACAAAAACAAGCCCGACACCACCGGCTCTCGCCCACCCCCGCTGGGGTTAGGGGTTTTTTTTTGGTTTGAGTTTATTGGGGGGGGGGTATTTTTGGTTTTTTCACACACACGGTCAAGAAATGCAGGGACTGAGGCTGGGGCAGGGCGGCAAGTTGGGGATAAGAGAAGCGCCAGTGGCGCCCGCGGGGTGTCCCCCGGGAGCCCCACACACACCCGTCCAGCCGCTGGGGTCGCCCCCGCGCCGCCGGCGCTCGCCTCAGGCCCGCTTCCCCCCGGCCCCGCCGCCACCCGGGGATGCGGGCTCACTTTCCCCGCTTCCCCGCCACCTCCCGCCCGCAGAGCTCCTCCGGCCGCCCCCCCCTTCCCCCCTCACCGCCTCGGCCGGCCGCCCCTCGCCCCGCACACATCATCCCCCACCCCCGGCACAGGCACGCAGGCTGAGAGCGGCCACCCCCGTCCCGCACACCTGGGCGAGAAGTCTCTCCACTTTCTCCTGCATCATCGCGTTCAGCTGCTCCAGGGAATAGGCGGGCAGCGGCGGGAGCGGGGCGGCGGCAGAGAAGCCCCCTCGGGCGCCCTCGATGGCCGCGACCCTGGCCTGGAGGTCGCTGGTCCGCACCCCCAGGTAGACGGAGGAGGCCGCCGCCAGCGCCGAGAGGAGGGCGGCCAGCGCCGAGCCCCACGGCCCGGCCCGCCGCGGGCAGCGCTCCCCGCCGCAGCCGGGCTTCCCGCTGCCATCCCGTCCTGCGGCTCCGCGGCTCTTCCCCAGCATGCTTTTGCACCCTTCAGCTGCGGCCGCTTTGATTTCCTTTCCTCCGCCCCCCATGGAGGCAATTAGTTTACAAACAGCGGCAACAAAAATAATAGCAATAAAGTACGAGAAAATAAATAACAAAAAGGCGAAATAATAATTAAAAAAAAAAATATTGCGGTAAGTGGAAGAAAAGCCCGCAACCGGCTCGCACACTTTCCCGGCGAAGCGGCGGCGCGCACCGCACGCCGCCCGGCAGCGGGTCGCGACTCAGCCCCGCAGCGGGGGCGGGAAGAGGGGGGGGGGGAAGGTAGGCGGGGGCGAGGAGCCCAAAGCCGGCAGCAGGGCCGGGTGCGGGGCGATCCCCCGCGGCTTCCAGCCGCCCTTGGGAGGGAGCAGCGTGCTCTGCTAACGGTTTGCCACTTGTCAGAGAGGCTTTTCAGGCGCGGGGCGGGAAGCGCCCCCCCCACCCCTCCGCCTCCCGCTCTCCTCCCCGCCGGCGGACTTGTTGCTCCCCCCCACCTGCCCGCCGGCGCCCAGCAGCCGCGCCGCCCCAGGCGGGGAAGCCCGCAGGCAGGCGGCCGGCGGCAGCCGCCTCGCCCCGCCCGGCCCGGCCCAGCCCGGCCCCGCCGCGCCGCGCCCCGCAGGCAGCCCCGCACCGCGCCCGCGGAGCCCCGCTGCCAGCCGCGCCGCGCCGCGCCGCGGAGCCCCCGCCGGCCCGCCCCCCGCCCTCATTAGCATAATTTATTCACCTAGGCGGAGGAGCGGGCTGGGGGCTCTCCTACAGTGCGCGCACGGCGCGCGGGGGGCATCAGCCTAATGGGAGGGGGGGGGGCGCCGCGGGGAGGTACCGGGGAAGGGGCTGCGCCGGGGGCGGGGGAGGCCGGGGAAACCGCGCGCGTTCACGGCGGTTCGTGCCCGTGGGCTGACGCGCCCACGGTGCGGGCGTAAAACACGGGGAGGGCTCCGTCGCCCCGATCTCTTTTCCAGAGGTCGGTGGGTACGCACTCGGCGGCCGGCTGCCCGGCCGGCGCGCACACGCGAGGCGAGGGCTCGCTTCCAAAGGCGCGGCGTGCGCTGCTAGCTCCCTGTTGCATCGGGTCGGTTTAATTTTAGCCGGTATTCTTTCTGTTTGTTTACCAAGTTGCTTCTTCGCCGTGTCGTGCGCACCGACCCGTTCCCATTGCTCCTCGTTTGTACGACTGGAAATGAAGCAGCGACATCCAAAGAACTGCGCGCACGGCCTGGTGGGAAGCTCGTGGGTTTCTGCTCCTTCCCCCTCTGCCTCTTACCTTCCAAATGATGCGTTTACCTGTTGTAGTTTGCTTCCTCTCTTGGCAGTACCGCAGTGCATCTCCTGTGTAGCGCTTGGCGTGGCATTTCTGGTGTCCAGCAAACTTCCCGAACCAGAGAAACTCCTCAAAGCGGGAGCGGACTCAGAAGGAACATGTAGATCACCCTGGTTGGCATTAACTCACATGAATACTGAAAGACTCGTGGGAAGAAAAAGATTTGTCCAACTATGGCACGTCTCCGATAAGACTGAGGGTGCTGGTGTGTAACTACAAATCAAGTTTCCTTATGGAGGCGTATTTATACGGTTTTACTACCTATTGTTTCCCAAGTATTCAAGCAGTCACAACTGCCATGAAAGCATGGATCCAAAAAGCTTTGTGGCTTTCAGTGTAATTGCTTAGACTTCGAATAAAGCGTACCAGAAATTCATAGCTAGTCATTTATTTTTTGACATTTGTCTTTCTCCTTTCAAAAAAAAGGTTTCGTGGACTCTAGTCAGGGAGAAGAAATCGCGATGATATAGCCCTAGGTGATAATTTTTTTCACAACAAACAGTTAATAGTTGCAATGGAGAGTTTGCAGACAAATTCTCCCAAGCAGCACATACCTTATGATCAGGACTTGTGAATAACAACTGTTCATTTCAAAACAAGGACTTGCTCACAGACTATCTCTTGGCAATAAGAAGAGAAAATGGTATTTGGAATGAATAATCTGACAGAAGAAAACAAATAATACCCACATGCTCTTATTTGGTGCGTAGCATGGGCTCCCTGAGCGGGGTATGAGCAGTACCCAGGCTGCCTCGGAGCGGCTGGCAGGCCAGCGAGGCGCTGGGAGCCATCGGCGCCAGCTCCAGCGCTTAACGTGACCCCCTGCTGCTAGTAGCCAGCGCCATTACTCACCCCTGCTCCTGGTGACATCCAGCAAAGCGAAGCTGCAAACCCGCAGGATACAATTATCCTCTGCAGTTTATGCAGGGGGTTACTGAGGCGCCGCTGCGGGCGGGACGGCTGCCCGCACCCTGCTGCTGCCTGTGCCGTGCTCGAGTGGGTGCTGCCTCATCTAGGCCAGGGTGAAATTTCCTCCCAAGATCAGCTCTTATTTCAGTGCAGATGTGGATGTTCTCTGGCTGCTTCAGTGCCCCATACAGGGCACAGACAACCGCGTACCCATATATCAATGTGACCTGGCTCAATGTTTTGCTTGGCCAAAAGATGCAGTCTTTCTGTCCAGGCATCTCTCTGTCCCAGCATCATGCTGTCCGTTTGTTTTGGACAAGGCATATTCCACATCAGAAGTGAAACAGCCTGAGACAGAAAGTCCCTTGTTGCATGAGATTTACACGTACTTGCTGTCGTGAAGATCGCCGAATGAGCCAGATTGCCATGTTTCTGTGGGACAAGATGCAAAGCCACTTTCCTACTGGATAACAAATCTCACTCATTCTGAAGAGGTGTGATGAGAAACCTTTATTTTTCCGTCTGGGACAAAGAGAAAACTCTGCCATACTAGCATTAAAGCTCAAACCATGCAAGAACAACTATAAAATATCTAAGAAATGGTTTTCGTGCTTTCTTTTGCAATGGGTAGCTATACTGCTACGCACCTGGGAGACAGGTTAGCCCTGCCTGGTCTTGCCTCTAAAAAGAGATGAGGCTCATCCATTCCTTGCGCGTGTGTCTGCTCACACATATCCTCTGACAAAGGGAAACGTGATGAAGAAAAGTGAGAGGAGGAAGACCAGTGCCAAGCCTTCCTCCTTGCTCCAGCTTAAAGTTACATTTTTCTTTTTGCCAAAGCTTGGTTCTGGGAAAGATGTCATCTGAAAGTTTGTTAAAATGCTTAGAAATTATTTGATAATGACAGAATTTCAGGGTAATTTATTTCCAATAGCTTTTTTTCCTCATGTGTTGTCACATAGAAATAGATACCAGAGACTTTGAAGATGCAAATTAGCAGTGTCCCCTTCTTACAGAAAAAGCACGGTGATTCGGAGGCATATTTACCCACCTCGCAGCAAGGCTGCTCCAGAATAGACTAGACTGGACTACAGAATATTAACAGCAAGCTAAGTTACACACAGTCTGATTAAATCTAGCACAGGAGTTCTTTGTGTAGGTGAACAATATAACACAGCTGGTTTACCTGTTATCAAATTATCCGTTCACGTCTGCCCGAACAGAGAGTGTTAAGTAGCTGTATGTACCTTCCCGTGCTCAGTTACTTGATACCATCAAGTGGACAACCAGCAGCTTTGCAGTACGCTTACCCCACCTAAACACAATAAACTGGAGAAAAAACATGCAAGACTCAGCCTTGCTGCTTTTGCCAGCTTTCTACAAGCGGGGGGCAGAGTGAATCCAGGACATGCATGTATTCAGTGCCAGTGAGCCTGCTTCTTATTTTGTAGCCATGATGATGCCAGAGTCAAGAAGGCATCTACTTAGGATCACAGCTAAGATTGAAACCAGATTGCTGCGGCTCTTTTGAGAACGCTATCCATGCAATGAAAGAACTGGTTTCCTTTTTTTTTTTCTCTCTCTCTCTCTTAAAAAAAAAAACACTATTTTTTACATTTTTTATTGGTGAAGATTTATAGGTTTTGAATTAGAGAGAGTAACTTGGTCTAAGTGATCAAACTCCTACTCCAGGAGTAAACCAGATGGCTGCTCACATGGGCACGCAGTAATTTAACTGCTTGCAGTCAGGAACTGTATCTCAGGCATTGCTGGTCACACTTAAGGTGATATACCATGCAAGTGCAGGCTACAGGACACTTAAAATGCTTAAAAAGCCTGTTCTGTATCTGGTAGCTAGAATAAAGCAGCTTGAAATAAGAACTGTACCCCAGATATATTGAGCTGGCCATTAACACGTGCAGGTGGAGTGTAAGAAGTGGCAGATCTGCAGCACTCCAACTCAAACAGTAGCAAAAAAGGAGGAGAATTTTTAAATAAGGTCTGCTGAAGTACTAGTGCGCACAGACCCGAGGCGGCTACGCTTCCCACCGGGAGGGGAGTGCTCTCACTTTGAAGATTCAAATCTCTAAACACCACGTTTCAGCAGATCTCGTGCATGACCAGGCCAAAGGTATTGACACAAGATGCTACTGTTTGCATTTCATGGGTCTGTGTTTGAAGATGTGGATGGTGTTTGCAGATAACAATTTTCCACCAGACAGGACTAGTGTCTGGAGTTCTTTCCATATTTTTATGTCTACAGCGTGCCGTATTCTGGCTGACCAATCCATGATCCACTACTGGATTTCTTTACCAGATACAACATAAACTTGTGATTAGAATTACGCGAAAACAGATCAGTGAAAAAGAAGCACTCCTCTGCTGAAACGACAAGCTGCGCTCAGTTTGTAAAAGATATTGCATACATGGTCAAGAAAGGTAGAAGACAGAGAGTAAATATAAGCAGAAATTGGAGTCTGGGACTCTGTGTTGGAACTGAGGTGGCACACGCAAGGATAAAAGCTTGGATGGTTAATAATGGTCATGCACGCTCCAAGACAGAGTTAAAACCTTCTATTCCAAATGTTCTCGCTTTCATATGGAGCTTATATATTATTCGTTATACATGGACTTGAATCGTATCTGCATTCTACCGCTTCCTCCATTCCTCTCACTCCTGCTCAGTTCAGCCTTTGCATTAGAGAGCATCTTGCACCCAAGATGAGATTTTACCCAACTTCTGTATACTTATATGGGTAAAATGCAAGGCAGAACCAGAATCCAGCACTTCTGTGAACTGCCTCACTTCTCAGCCCTCTGGCAGGTTAGGTAGTGTGGTATTTCTCATCGAGCTGCTCATAATATCTGCCAAGATAGCACAGAATCACCAGAAAAACCCAGAAAACAACTTACTTCACTGTTTTGGGAAAAAAAGCTGGAAAAGCCTTTCCCTTTCAAATATCCAAATTGATTGCCTTCTGTCACTTTAAATTTAATATAAGCACATTACAGTACCATATACATGATGCAGTACATTAATATACTTAGCAGATGGATAACACTTGCTCGTGATTTAATACTTAGATATACTCATTTCACATCTACTGTACAAACACTTCATATATTTGAATCTTTAAGTCAGACTTATCTTCAGACTAGAGGCAATTGAGTCACATGAGCATAGGATTTAGTTTATTAGTTCCATAACCTTACTGGTATTTTGGCAAACCTGATAATAAAAAAAAAAATTTAAAAAAACCCCTTGCATCTGGATTTTAATATATTTCACAGGATTTCCTTTTTCAACATGATGAAGCCAGCTCTCCTAGACCTACAAACTGACTGATTCAAGACAAAATTCAGACCCTGTATGTCATTCTTCACTAAAATTCATGAGCATTTTTCATGTGAATGTATTACAAAACACTTCATAACAGATAAACCAACTATCATACATTTGCTATAGCTTAAAATACTCCCTCTAAAATGCAGTTGACGCTTGGGAAGCCCTGGCAAGAATTTTACTGAATGGAGAACCATAATCAGAAATGGGACGAGGAGACCAGACTTAAGAACCTCAGATTGAAAAAAAGACATCCTTGCCCTGGCTGCAGGCCAATTAATATCCCTCGGTTCCCTGGTTTGTTTATCTGTATATGAATGAACACCACTGGAATTCATGGGCTGCGGTGAAAGGCTGGGAGGACAAGGTTCGGACGAAGGGTTTCTGAGCCTGCAAAGTCCTTCACTCATGTGAGTAGTCTGATCCAAATCAATAGGATTAGTCATGGAAGTAAACTTTCTCGTGTGCTGGAGTATTTGGAGGATATAAAAATGCCAGTATGAGGATCAAGATGTAGGATACGGCACAATAAGCTAATTATACAGCAGGGAAATTGTCTACATCTTGTTATTTCCAAATTTCTGGTTGCTTTTTTCCTGTCTTTTTCACGTGAGGTCATTACCAAATAATTTCTGTATGTAGAAGCAGTTACTTTTAAGAAGTTATTTTATTTCTCAGAGAAATTATTACAATAAAGAGTATACTCCGGAGAGATCCTGAGTGGAAACCACCTCCGAAAAAAGCATCAGTAAGTCTGAGGATATTTCAATGCCCCCACACAAAGACAAAAGTTACCAGAAATGTAACTGGCAATCCTAGAATCATTATAAAGCAGATAAACGAATGTTTCTGTAAGCACTGTCAGCAATTTACATCCTTAAAATAGGCTGAACCTTCTGAAAACTACTGACATTGTAGGTCAAAAAATAGAAAAGATTATTGTGGGACAAACAATTAGGAATCAGAAAAAGCAGCAGACGGAAGGAAGAAGATTTGATTACCAAATAAAAAGGAAGGAGCCAGGAAGCAAGCAGAAGAAAAATCTCTGTATGGATTTTAAGAGGGTGAGGGAGTTATTTGCAGCAGGAATTCTTCCCTTGGTTCAGTGGATGGCGTCCTTCAAGTGACTTAAAGGCAGATAAAGTCTGGTGATTTTTTTGCTCCCCAATTTGTAACAAGTGTATCCCAAGTTATTTATCTGGAATAAAATATCTTCTTACAATCACTGCATATTTGAGTATCAGTGCTTCATTTTAAACTGGCCTCCACAACTCCACTCAGTGCCACGTTCTTCTCTCTGTTTAAGCAAATTACTAAGATATCAAGTGAAAACCCTTATCAGGACTTCCAGTACCCTCAGTTATCTTCAGCTTCCTTTCTTGATGCTATTAGTGATTCCTCGGTCCTCTCAAGGTTTCCATTTTATGTTGCTAGGTCTGAAGAAGGCAGTGGTGAGCTGTGAAGATTTGTCTTTTCCAATCAGTTGATGAATCTCTCATTACTTCAGTGAGGTCTGGGCACAGATGTCTACGTGTTGACCACTACCTCCCCAGTCAGCCACATCGCAGGAAAAAAGTGTTGCATCATTCAGCAAATTGTAAAAAAGTCAGTAGTCCAAGCACAAGTGCCCTATCATAACTCTCCAACCTGTTATATCTTGAAAGGAAAATCTGAGAACTAATTTAATCTCATATTTTTTCCCTATGTTATAGAATTCAGTGAGACATTGACATAAATGTGTCTTTTTTATAATAAAGGATGATTGATCTCAGGGAAATTTATCCTGCTCTTTTGAAGACAATCAGAATTCAGCCACTATTGAAGATAGATTCAGGATAAACACCAAAATTTGAACAGATCAAACTTGGATTCAACAGAAAAATAAATTTTATTACTTCTTGGGTTTTTTTTCTGCACCAATCCCATATTTGACTACCTCTATCAACGTTGGTCCCTTCCCCAGTTATTCAAGTACAGTTTTGAAATGCTATGCCATTAGCAGCCGAAGATTTTAATCCACTTTTGAAGGGCATGAACAAATTTTCTGGGAAATGGTTACTTGTTCGTACAAATTTTCCAAAGAAAAATCTTTCCTTCCTGATCATGCTCAGATCAGGTGTGTATAGCAGTTCCTTTACTGGGAACATACAGATGCCCAACTGTATCACACCCCAGACAGGATTAAAAAAAAAACAAAAAACAAAAAAAAACAAAAAACCCCAAACAGAAAACCCTACTCTAAAAGGCTTACCTGCATCTGCAAAATAACTGGTTATTTTCTCTGGATCAGAACAAAGTAAATTTTAAGCTGCCTGTAAGTACATGGCAAAACCTACCCAACTATTATCACGTGCAGAGCATGTGAAGATGGCCAGCAGGCTTCCAGAGCTTCTGGCTTTGCAACTCTCTAGGCTTCTCTTTCTCTTTCTACAGAGGGAAAGGAGGAAAAAAAGCCCAATTCCTTGAAAGCTGCACAATTGTGAAAGCTTTGAAAGGGAAGTCTATAGGGCGCGGGATGGTCAACCATTGAGGATGCTTCCAAAACTCGGTGTTGGAGGTCTTTCACACATGCCTGCATCTATGAACAGCACTGTAACCTCTTCTGCGTGAAATTCTCAGGGAAGGAGAATGGGTTAAGATACCTGTGATGTCTGGACAAAAATTATCATGAAAACTGTGGAACTAAGGTGTCACTGAGCACAGCCTCTGGAGAGTCACAGAGCTAAAAAAGTAAGCTGGAGGTCAGAAAAGTGTCTGAAACCTGATCACGAACATTTAGGACATTTTTCCTTGCCATGAGTATAGAGATAAAGGAGGCCAGTCAGGAGATACTATCAGCTAAAGAATCCATAGATCTGTAGATTTCACAAGTATTCACATGAATAAGCATAATAAAATAGCCCGGCTGCTTGGGATTACAGGTCCCAGCCTTGTGTCTGCATCATCTCAACTCCGTCAGGCTGCCAGCTGCCAGAGACTTTACTGCATCTTTCAGGGGCACAGATTCTTTAAATTACTGTCATAGATTTCTTGTAGCTGTCATATTCTTTACACTACTTGTATTATTTTTATGCCAAAGGTAAAGTTAAGCTGTTTTGTCTTCCCTGTCTGCTGTGCCTGTAAGAAAATTTAAGTCTTCAATGATAAGGCTGGCTATGGAGGTCTAACCCAGTGAGGGCTGACTTAAGGGAGAAAGGGACGACTAGGTAACCTCTAATTTACCATCCTGGGTATCAGTCATGCTCCTTAGTCCTGGATCTCTTCTGCAAAGCTTCCATTTTCCGCAGCCTTGCTATGCTTCTTCCTCACTCAGAGCCCTCCACATATACGCTTCCCAGAAAATTGCACTGCTGCATTATAGATGTCTGCTTAGATGTCAACACAAGCTTTCCTGTTCCTTTACCTTTCCAAGATTGCACTGCCAAAAACAGTCAGCTGAAAATTACACGTGTGTTAAATGCTCTCTCTATCTCAGCCTCCAAGGGAGCTGGGAGAGACACTGTCTTTACAGGCAAGCAGGAATATATCAGCAACCAGTCATATGAGATCGACAGCAAGTGTTAGTAATGGTGGGGGCTAGAGGAGAAGGGTAACCCTATGTTAGCATTGTAGAAAGCAACAATGTTTGGAGGGAAATATAAGGAAAGGGAATTTATTATGGCCTTTTATAGTTGATGGCGATGCTCCTAAAGGCTCTTTCTTGATGGAGCAGAAGTAGGACTGAAAAAAGAGAATGGATGGGCTTTGATGGTGGGGGATAATAGCATTATGGATGAAAAAAACAGAAGGGTAGAAAAGATCTGTCACAGCGACACAAAACACTTGATATTTATATATACAGGGGCCAGGAGGAGACAGCAGAACTTTCAAGCTTGTGTTTTGCCAGTTAGCAGGGGGACTGGATGAAGCCACCTCATCTGGGCTCAACAGATCTCAAGATCAGGAAGGCGGCCTCTTGCATGTGGAGAGGCTGCCCTGTGCACGGTGCTGGGAACATCTTGTAGCAAGGAAGTGTGCAATGGACTTAAAGAAAAGTGTCTTCCAGCTAGGAGTTTTGTTCTGGGATGGTTAAAACCTCTAAAAACATGTCTTTCTGATGTTTCTGGTTAAGGACAGCTCGGGTCTAAAATTAAAACCGTCCTTGTGTTAGAGGGACAGAAACAGACCCCAGTGGGCTTTGGGAGCAGCATTCCCCCGGTGGGGCAGGAAAGGGAATGTTTTTGATCGCTGCAGCTGAAGTATTTTCTGCTTGATGTGGAAAGCCAGGTGGGTGAGCAGAGATGCAGAGCACCGAAAGGCTCTCTGGAGAGGGGTCTATTATGTTTGGGGTTTGTTCTCCTGGATGAAAGAAAGAGCGGAAAAAAGGTTTGGGGAGAAGTCCACTCCCAGGGTACTTGCTCGTATGTCTGCTTTCTGACACATACCTACCCAACATCAGCGCTCCTGTGGTTTCGGCCTGACATCATATTTAGATAAACGATCCTCCTGCACCAGCAGGAAGATTTGTGTATAATGCTTTATTATTATTGAATGTGGACTCCTACCCATTTAAGAAACCCTGTCCTCTTCATATTCTGTTTTGTCTTGCCCTGGAAGATAGTTTGGTTCTATTGTATTTTTCTGCACTTTTCTGTCCTCTGTGATTTTAAGTGTTTGAGACTTATTAAATATAAAAGCTCTTTGATATCAGCTGGAGCACAGCTGAGGATTAAGCCTGCCCCTCAATACTCTGCCTGCTGCTGTCGTGTGTAAATCCTATGTAGGAATCGCTCCCTCCCACAGAAATCATCCATAGCCTGCATGAAACATAGCAGATGCTTTGCAAAACAGATCTGAAAGAAAGTGAAGATACCTTTTCCAATGAACTTAATGATTAATATAAAAACCAGCATCAGAGCAGCTGCCCTCAGGAAGCCAGCAAATAGGCATCTATAACTCACTCATCTATAAAATGCCTCCTGGAATCTTTAATGGGTGTGAGCAGGCGCCTGTCAGCTTTCTGCCACATGGGAAAAGATGGTACCAGTGGTGCTCTCAGAAATGGTGCTGCCAGGCTGGCAGGCTGTGCTGCTCAGGAGGGGCTCATCACAACCACCCGCGGGTGCCCGGGAAGTGCTCCATCCGGGCATCAAGCTCAGCTGACCTCAGCTTAACCAAAGAAATCTGACAGCATCCCAGTCCTAGCTGTTATGGCTGCAGGCAACGATACAGTAATCTCCAGAATGTAAGAAATACTTAAAAAGTTACCAAGACCAAAGCAAACTCCTATTATTGGTCATCAAAAGGGTAATGAAATTTGGCCGTAAGTTGGGAGTCTACCTTTTTCTGGCAATGCTCAAATATTTTGCTGCCAAGGTTTCATCAGCTGTACTTTACATTTTAGTTATTTGAGTCTCCATTAACGTGTCTGTTCTGGAACTAATTTTTAGGTGGTTTACCCACAGGAATACCAGCCCATATGCTTAAAATAAAGTGGGGGAGATATATATACACACACACAGAGAAAGGGAATATAATTTTTTTCTGCAAGTGATAGCATGCCTGTATATGATTACAATGTGTAAAAAATACTCCAAAGCCCTTTCCTCAATCCGTGTTTATAGGAAAAGTCCCATACACTTATAAAAGAGTGAAGAGTTCTGAAACCAATACCATAAATCAGCTGTAAAAATTCATGAACTACAACTGTGATGTAAAGCTTCCTGGACTGATGTGAGAGTCTGAGGGTCTCTGCAGCCTCTTGGTTAGGTAGCTGTGCTGCAGGCTAGTCACTCCTCAGCGCTCACCGTAACCAAAATCTTGCTCAGTTTCTTAGAGAAGCTGCATGTTGCCTTTGCAATTTCATCTGGAGGCTGGTTTGTTTGGGTTTTGTCTTTTTTTTTCAGTAGATGCTGTTTTGAAAGATATATCAACAAAGAAATGCAGATAAGCCATGGGCAGGTTTACTGCTGTAGCCCTCCCGTTGCTGCCATTCATACCCTTGCAAATCAAGGTGTGCTGGAGCAATCAGCTTTTCAGAGGCGTCTACCAGAACGTTGCTTCTTCCAGATTTGAGGCTAACATGTATTGATTTAGTGCAGTCAGGAGAAGGGACCCATCAAAATTAATCACCCTCTGTGTTTACCTCCCACCTTCACTGTTTCTTCCTATGGCTCCTGTGATCCCCCCAGTTAAAGGCCTGCCTCATCTTCGCCTTTATTCAGAGACAGAATCCTTCTTTCCAGCAGAATTTGTCCCCTTTCCGACTGCAGCTGCACTGCCATGTAGCTCTGTAGGGTTCAGCGGAGCTCTACTGCCAAACACTCACTGGGGACTGACCTGCTACCTCTTCCTGAATGCTTCCAGCAGAATTGTAGCTCCATACAAATGTTTGCAATGCTGTCTCTTGACTTCTGTGTGTGTGTGAGACTATATGCAAAATCATGCAAGGAGGTGTATTTCATCATAGGATTTATCACATGGCATAGCGAAAAGGGGAAGGAACACTCTTTACAGTAATGTGCTGCCAAAAATGTATATATCTTTGCAGTTATCTGCTAGCTGGAGTGAGCAGTAGCTCTTTATTGTGGGCTACATATCTAATGCCGTGACACAGGTCAATGAGATCTACTAGTGACAAGAAAGCTACCTGGGTTTAGGGTATGCCTCTCAAATCAATTATCTCTTTATTTCCTCCGTTTTATTGGTCTTATTTTGTTTTCCCAATGGCTCACTCTGTGCATTTGTACTCTGCATTTTTTTAGAACTTAAGCAACTTGTTTTGGCTACCTCTTGTGCTGCTCCGAATTTTGTAGGGTCCTATTTAAGCCCACAAAGGTTACTGTTCATTCCCCACGAGCTGTGTATTCAAGTCCCATTAATATTAAATAGGATTTAAGGGAATATATTTAGGAAGAATAAGCCTCTTAAACACCTCTTTTACCATACCTATTTTATTTCTTTTGCATTTCTCACCTCTTGAAGCTATTTTCTTATTTCCCTGTCTATACAAGCGTAGACCACATCTCGCCCTTCTAACAGGAGTCCCTCCCTTCCCCCGTTGAGGAGTCCCAAGGAAGCCAAGCACACGACTCTTTGTACTGTTTTCTTTTTCATTTCTTTTTAAGAGACACAGTTTGCTTCTCGTCTAAACCCATTTCCATTCAGAGACCAAAACTACTTCTCCGCTGTTTTGCCCTGAGAAGGAACATGTACTTGCCTGAAGCTATACAAAGTTCTAAAACTAATATAAAGACTCATTTATTTGTTAGCCTTCTTTGAGCTCTTTAAAAATACAAAACTGTTTTTTGACAGCATCCTTCATCCTTAAGTACTTCACAAGTTATGATTCTAGCAGTGCCCAAGGAGTGCTGTGGGTTGTAGGCTTGGGCAGTCGATGGCTTAATGCAGGTCCATTTTGGAAAGGAAGCACTTTCACATGAAGTCCAGCCCCTGTCCCCAGGCAGCGCCGCTGCCTTGTGGCAACAATTATGGTGGACAGAGCTAGGAGTTAATGCGCAGCTTCTTGTGTTATTTCCTTCTTGAAATGATGGCCTGAGATAGCAAGTGCCGTTTCTACACATCTCCAAAAGAATAAAGAGCATTTCTGTACTCATATGAACCATTTAGCATCAGTCTCCGATTCAACTGTTTTTCCCTCATCCAACAGCGAACTGCTAAATGAGTTGAAAACCTGTTCTGAGCCAAAGATGTCTTTTCTGTAGTGCTAATTGCTAACAAAGTGAAAGAGAATATTGAGACGGAGGAGGGTAGAAGGTCACTTGCATGCAGTCTAGTTTTAATAAAAAATGATCTGGGGATATATTAGCCATGGCTTAGAAATTTTAGAATGAAGGCGCTTAACACGTGAGATTTTGAGGATGTTGCAATTTATCATGTAAGAACTCTGCTTTAATTGCATATAAATATCTTCCAAATATGTCTGTATAACGTCATAGTTTACAGTTACCTGGGTACTATGTTGGTCACAATTTTTAGCTTTTTGTGACAATTTCAAAGTGTCTCTAGCTTAGTCATTACCATTTTTGCAATGATTGTTAGTTAATCTTGCCTGTCTCGAGTGCCTGTGATACGAATCGGTAATCGCACAGGCCCAATTAACCTTTATTTCCCAGATGAGCGAAGTAGATGATAGTGTAACGAAGGCGCACTTAAAGAAAGTATCATTTCATCTGGAAAACTTACAGCAGGAGAGGGTGAGAGAGAACAAGGACCCTGTCATGCAAGGTAGCTCTTAAAAGGTGTGCATAATAAAGGGGCTGTGTGAGCCGTACACAGGGACTCCAGTAATAGCTCCTGTGTTGAGGGGAAAGTTACCACATTACTGTTTGCTTTTTTACTCTTTTTTTCCCCGCTCCTGTTAACAGTGGCCCTGTGAGCACCACAGAGTAAGAGCTTTGGCTTTTGTTCACTTTGAAACCGCCACAGCTGTTTGCCGCAGGGCTGCCCCTGGCTGGTTGCTCTGCCGGAGGCGGCTCCTCCGCAGCAAACAGGTCACACCTGTGCACCTCAGCCGCCAGCACGTGCAGAAAAATGATGGTGAAAGTAGCTTTCTGACCCATCACCAGCATGCCAACATGCTGGCTTGCCCCTGGCCTCCTCTGTTCCTCCTGAAGTCAAAGATATCCCAGTCATCAATGCCGCGCTCTTCCTCTTTGGGCTTCGTTCATGTCTTCATGCTTTTTCTGGGTCACTAATGTTTCCTTTAGCTGTTTAGCAGGGCTGTATAGCCAGCGATCTGGGAGTGTCTCAGAATGAAGCGTGTTCCCCTGGTCCTTCTCTGCAAGACAGCGCCATGGGTGGCAGCTCCTGCAGAGGGGAAGCTGCCCGAGGCAGGGTGGCAGGGAGGGACCGCTCCTTGGCAGCCTAGTGCCAAGGGTTACGATTACAGGAGAACTTATTTAAACAAAGAAAAGAAACAGAGCGAGAAAAGGCCACGCCCTCCAGATCTCAGAAGAGTTTGAAAATGCGAACACTAAAGGGTCAGAACGTAAGTGAACTTGAAAAGAAATCGGGTTTGTGTACTTTGAAGATTCACAGCCGGGCTCATGACTTTTTAACGAAGATCTGCCAGATTCATGCTTTTTTGAGTCCTTCCCATTGGTGGACGGGGTGATTTACCTTCTGGTTTGTTCTTACCACTGCTGATACCTCAAGCACATTTAGTAATGCAGGCAGACTCCCCTTGCACGTCAGGAGGCAGAGGGGTTGGGTTTGTCTGGAAGTTATGCAGAGCCGTGTCACGGCTGACCTGTTGGCCCGTGTGAGGAGCTCGGCGTGGGGAGGAGACTCCCCCCCGGCCCGGCAGGCGCAGGGCCCCTCGCAGCAGCGCCGGGGGGAGAGCACATGCACCATTTCTTCTGTGCATCTGCACAGGCAGCAGCACTCCCAGGGGAGCAATGCCGGGAGGAAACAAGATGACTCCTCCTCGTTTACCAGGCTGGAATATGGGGGATTATCTACAGCATCCAGGAGAGCCTTTAGTTAGCACGCGACTAAATAAAATGGCGTAATTGTCAAAAACAGCGCAAAGCATTTCTGTACTGCCCGCTGTGCTTCACAAGCACGCGCAGAGCTTCACTAACACGCCATCAATATGTACGGTGGCACTGAGAGCACGGCGTAGGGAGGGAAGGCGTGAATAAATTAAGGTTTTTCTGCGTTACCAGATCACCAACAGAGAGGCAGAAAGGGAGAGGGTCACCTTCGGGCAATGCCCCTGCCTACAGCAACAATTAGAGGCGCTTAGCAGCTGCTGCCGCATTAGGCTGGGCATAAGTTAATGCTCTAGCTCAGACCAGGAGCGTGCTTTTCAAGTGACTTGCCTGATTATCCCCCATTACCATGTTCAGGTTGGTAGTCTGGGCAGATGAGGCTGGATGCCTCCCTGCTGGAGCAAAACAGGGCGATGTGGTTGGGGACGAAGCCCCTGAAGCCTGTGCAGCGTTGGGGCTGGGTCAGGAGCACCCGTGGTTCTGCTCTGCAGCTTTGCTCCTCTTGTCCGCGCTGCTTTTGCACCTCTTGGTAAGCCTAAGACGGGACAGTGTGTGTTTAGGCAAGGGGAAAATGACAAGGCAGGGATCGTGGCAAGAAACATTACATGGGTTGGAGGTCCCAGGAACTAAGGAAGTTCTCGATGGCTCCATGTGCTGTAGTATGCTTAACGTAGTGAAACTGCTACTTTTAGGTCCAGTTTTCACACGTGAGGTGCGAACACAGGCTTCATTTTGTTTTTAAAGGTGTGACTCTTCCTCTGCAAGCTGTTCTAAATATGTGCCTCCATGTTTAATGTGCCAAAATAAATGTTCTGCTACATTCTGATTCTGGTTTGGATTTTGCTTCTGAGTTTTAAGCCAGTAAAGTACACAATGACAAATTTTATATCAGTGTTCAACACCATCAGACACATGATACTTCATGGCTATGTAGTTTTGGTCGTCTTTCTTCTTCCTTTCATTAAATTATTGGCTTATTCATTGCTAAGAAAAATACAGAGAAAGGGAAGTCTTAGAAAGAAAAATTCATTTAATTCCTTCATATGAACCCAAACCTGTGGCAAATTTTTTTTTTTTTTTGAAAAGCCTATATTTCAGATAGGTTTCAAAAAAAGCCTGGTTTTTTTTTCGTTTTAACAAGACTTCTGATCATGCTGGTAAAAGTTGAGCAAGCATTACTGACTTTATTTAAAGCCTCAGCTGCTCAGGTAGCCATCAAATATAGCTGAGCTTTTACAAGAACAGCTTTCAGGATTCTAGTATTGTTTAATTTGAATACAAACCCTAGTCTAGGGTTTCATACCACAACTACACTTAATGTAAGTGAGATTTTGATTTGGAGCCAAGCTCCACATCTGACCCAGCTCCAAATATGTCAGAATCCCAAAATATATTTTAAGTATACCACATGACAGAGTCCCAGAACATCATGAAAAGTTATATGATAAATATATCCAAATAGGAATGTTTTAATAAATAAATGAGTTCTTGTGCCATTGAGTCCTCCTGTCACCGTGTTGAGGATGCAGGGTCAGGTCCTTGTCCATTTGTGCAAAATAGGTTTGCTTGATGCTTATGGACTTAGAGTGCTCCAAAGCCATGTGCGAAGAGCACATCAACTGCAGAGATGAGAAAAAGAGCCAAACTTCTCAAATGCTATGGCCAGATGGCCTAGCATGTAACGCCACGGCTGCTGCGCAGGAGGGGTCCATGTTGAGCACTCTTGATCCTCAGGCCAACTGCGAGGCACCCATTTGTCTGAGAGATGCGACGCCGTGGGCTCCAGGGCACCCGCGCCCTGCTTTTTGGTGCTCTCGGCAGGTGGTTACCCAGCAACCATCAGGCTTCAGACCGTGTTGTCCTCCCTGCCACTGGATGGATGCATCACTCACAGCTGCTGCTATCGGGCGGGAGAGAATATGATTTTGGGGGAGGGTGGGGGGAAGGTAGCCATAAATGAAGATTTATATATCACACACACCCCCTCGGATTGATGCAGATCAGCTGGCTGGTACTTAGAGATCGTCTTTGAGGAAAATTCAGAGATCTGAATTCATTCATTTCACAGCAAATGAGATTACTGTAAAAGAGGAAAGATCCCAGATGCTTGCTCTCCTTGCAAAAGAGCAAATGCTCTTGCATGAGTTTTTTAGACTAGGTAATTGTAGCACCTGCCTTTGCTGAGTTGTGTAATGGTGCAGCTCACCTTTACAGTGACCTTCAAAGAAAAAAAAAAGAGGAAATAGCTCGTATGCAGAAATACCCATAACACATCTTGCAAGAAAAGACTCCAAAGAGTGCTTGCCTGTGCTGTATGTGAGGGGGTGGGGGCTGGGACTTTACCCTGGATTCTCACACCATTCCTCTTTTACAACCAAAGAAGGTGACTGGTTTCTGCTTTTTCTTAGCTTTTTCCTATGGCTGGATTTGTAGCCTGACTAGTTAGGACAGGAATTTGGTGCAGCACTTCATCCTGCTCGCTGCTATAGCACTGCAAATATGCACAAGAGAAGGAAGAGGGACTGCCCAGGTGAAAGGTGGTGGAAGTGCAGTGCAGGGAGCCCTCGCTACGCCCGCTCTGTCGGTATAGCCAGTACATATATCCAGCCTGCTGATGCCTACTTTGTGCTTCTACAGAAATGCCTAGTCCTGGCCAGCAGTGCCAACTCCTCCCCTTGAGCTATGAAGAAACATTTCTGCAGGCCATGAGGGATGTGACACAAGGGGAAAGAGAAGGAGTGGGGAGGAAGTACTCTCCTCCCTAACACATCCATGTAGGACAAAGCATAATTTAGATTTGCTTCATATCTAGTTGCCCTTAGCTGCGATGCAGCCAAAAGAAGCCTAGCCTTTATTTGCTTTTCTGATTTCTCACTTATGGTAGGTACCTATTCCTCAGAAGGGCTTCCCAAAATAGGCACACAAAGGGTGTGTGCATCTAGGAGTGCTCACTTAAAGGAGTTACCTTGCTCGCAGGCTGAATGAGCTTCAGAAGGACCAGTTTAAAACTGTATCTAACAACTGGTGCAATTTATTCCTGTTAAAATTTATGTCTAAGCAAGCAAACGAGTATAACGAGCTATGTCTAATTTCCACGCAGTTTCAAAACAGGAAAATTTTTCTGCTCGCAAAAAGAGGCCCGAATTCAGCAAGCCCTATTCTTTGCGTAATCTTGGCTATGAGATCCACTCACTGCCTGAAAGCGCACAGCATCTCTCAGGGTGAGGAGTCAAGGGTAAATAAGGGGGGCTGAGGCTGCGTCTGAGGAAGGCCTCACCTGATGAGCAGGAGCACCAGCCATGCCTGCGTTGCAACGCGGCTGCATGGTCGGGCAAGGGACGCAGCGCATTCTTCTCCCTGCCACAGGCATTCTCACAGAGGCAGGGAGGCTCGGGGGCTGTCAGCTGCTCAGCCCTTTGCGGCTGGAAGAATGCAGCTGAATGTGAAAAGTTGTCACCAGGCTGAAGCCATGATACACCTGTCCCTCCTGTCAGTCTCCTGCAGCAAAGTCTCACAGGGACTTAAAATCTCAAGCCATAAAAGTGGGATTTAACTAGCCTTATTCTAGAATGCAATATGTAACATCCATGCTCCATATGTCCCACGATGGGAATGTCCTTTTAAACCATGCTATGTAAACAAGACAACAGCTGTGGAATGGCATGAGCCGTCCCTCAGTAATTCAGAGAAGAGTTAGGCAAAACTTTAGAGGAACATTCCTTTTTGTTAAATACCTATGCCCAGAGAAATGGGAAGAATGTATGATGGGGATCCGTGTCATCTCCTTTTTTATTAAGTGGCAGATTTGTGAGAAACCCGTTAGAAGGAGAAAAATGGCTCCTCTAGCAAAGAGAACAGGGGAAACTATTTCCCTTTGTCATGCTGTTAACGGTCTTGTGTCTAGCTTGGAAAGATAACGCATCGAAGCTCCTAGCACTCACCTTTTATAGGTCAGCAGTGTGGGAGCCCTGGAGAAATGTACTCTGGTAAATGTATGGAAACAGCTGGCTGCAGCTGAATCGGTTGTTTCCTCCCTGGAGATAAATGTTTGTCTGGGCTTTTTTCCCCCATTTTCTCAAAATCTAAATTAGACTGCCATAATGCAGAGAAATTTCCTGATACTTCCAGAAAAAGCAGGTATAACAAATACAATAACAAGCACTGCTCAAAGCATCACTTTTTCTATTTGTTAGCGGAACTGAGAGGAAAAGGATTCTGGTTTCGTTTGTTCCTTTGGTGGGCGCTTTTTTCCCCACATGAAAACACATATATTATTCTATATTAATCTCTGGTTAAACAAAATGCTTTATTTAACTATAAATCAAACATCTTGGCTGTTTCATGTCCCCCTTTCCTTTATTAAACTTGGATAAATTGAAACGAAGTATCTTCAAATTGCAGGTCAAGGTCTTTGACCACTGTTAAAAAAGCAGCCCAATGGTTTGATTAATTTGATTTTAACCTGAAAATAATTAGTTCTACCAAACTTTCATTATTGGTTAATAAAACATCTAGCATTACAATTTTCTTCTGTTCCAGTTACAATATATTTACTGACTTTTGTAACAGACACTAAGATTTAATATCCTCCTATGCAAATATTGACCAAGACAAGAGGTCAATATTAACCTGTCAAATCAATAAATCCAAACATTCATATTGGCAGTAGTTAATCTGCTTACATTTATTTAAAAAGAAAAAAACCAAAGCCAAGATTATCAAAAAAGTTAACATTGCTGAAGCTCTGAAACATGCTTATTTATCACCTAATTTACGAGACCAGTAACAAGTGTTTACTTGGAACATGGAAATTAAAAGTTAAGATTGTCATAAATCTTACCTACTTTGACCTAACCAGAAACTAGGAATCACCATCACACACACACTTTTCACTTGGCTGTTTAAAAGCTGTGTTTGACTAAGGCAGTTTGTAATTTTAGTGCCTGAGTGCAGGCCTGCAGGGTCAAAAGTGAGAAATAGGTGCACTCTCTTCCAAATACCTGCTCTGCTAAATACCCTGGCTACACTCACTTGCACTGAGACACTGGTAGCTCTGGGGGGAAAAAAAACCTCTTGGGGAGAGAAGGAAAGATTTTATTAGAGCAATTTCTTCAAAGCTCTGGGTAGAAAGCCAAACTCTGCATTTGTGAAGGTTTTCAACAAGGAAATAAGTACAAGGTGTCCATCCTAAAGAGCTTTCCATCTGTGGTTATGGAGCAGTAAGACTTCCTAGCAATGGTTCCAAGTTCCGTTAAAATCCGTTATTTATGATGGCCTTGTGATAAAAAGTAAGTATCCTGTCTGAGTTACAGAGAAGTGGGCATACACCTCATCAAGCTTTCAGAGAGGATTTTGAAAAGAATTTCCCACTTACTGCATTAATAGCCCTGTGTTTGAAAGAGGTATAGTGCAGAAGCTGAGAGCGGAGGGGGAATGGTCTTCTTTCTCCTCTGCAAAGCACATCCTTGAATATTTAAGGCCTCTGGACCCTTTCTGTTTATTTCTAGAACTCAAGCAACACCCTGGCTATGGAGTATCTGTGAGCTGGAAGTGCAAATCACCATGCAAATGAGTACACTGAGGACCCTTATTAATAGAAAGGCAACAAAGACTCTTCAGGAAAAAGAGAGGGATAGCAGGAAAGGAGAAAAGGTTCCCGTGGGTCAGCTGTGGGGTTAGCAGAGGGAATTCAAGGCTTGGAGTTGAACCATCAACAACCTCTCTCCATTCTCACAATGGGGCATTGTTCAAGCATCTCGGTGATGTCCTCTATTAATAATGGTGTATTCTCTTTGAGTAGCCTGCCCTAGAAACCCTATGGATTAGACATCAAGTCCCACATACTTTAGCAAGAGAAAAAAAGAGAGAAAGCATAGAAAAGCTAGGCTTGCTTTTGCATTCCCTCACTGTTGAGGGCAAAGGAATAACACAAAGCATGCAGGAAAATATTCTTAATAAGGTGTGTAATCTGGTTGTGAAAAGGGGAGGGAAAATACAACTGTAACACTACCAGTTTGATCCTAGCTTTCAACATTGGGATCATGGTTGTATTCTCTGCCCTTCATGTTAATGCAGCTGAAGTGGAAGAGGTTTGCAGAGTGCCGTTTATTTCAGTTGTCAGCTGTAATCATGATCACCATCACTTGTTCTGTGGCTATGCCCCCGTGTAACAGGATAGGGGTCCCCCATTCTGCTAGAGCTTGATGAAGTATAAAAGACATCGATCCTGTCGTGAACAGCTTACCATCCAGCCAACAGGGAACAAGCCTGGGCGACATAAAACCAAGCAGTGAGGCAGAGGAGGTACTAAAGGGAAGTTTATAGCATTTCTGGATTACAATGGATGGCTTTATACCCAGCCAAAGGTGTCCAAACAATTTAGAAGTGTCAAACGTATTGTAAAATGAGTAATTAAATGATAACAGCTCTGCTCAGGCATGGTTCCACATGGTCCCCTGAGCATGCTGATCTCTGAATATGGGGTAAGCCAGTGAGTTCATGCTTAGGTTGCGTTAAGACTTTGCTTTTCTCACACAAGTCTAACCCAAGCCAGCTACAAATACCTGCAGACGAGACAGGGGAAGATAAAGTCAGTTGTGGAGGATGGAGGAGGACGACCATAGAGGGAACACCAGCAGCAGTCGGAAATATGGCAGTGGGTGTACATTGAGGTATCAGCCTATGGCATCCACGTTTTCCAGCAGCCAAACCTATTACTGAGAGCTCAGAGGCTGTTGGCACTGCATGTACGAGCAGCTGCAGGAGCTAAAGGTTTGCCCAGCGGGTAGTATGTAACAAATGACTCTCAAAGGCAAAAAGGAAGATGCAACAGCGAGCATATTCAGAAATTAGGCACTTGAGGAAAAGCATCATTATGAGACACACAAGCTAAGTAGGTGGATAGATGGTGGGCTTGTCTACAGGGGAAATTCAGAACCAACTAAGGTAAGGTGTGAATTTATACAGCCCTAGCTACTCTGCACTAGCGTCCTGTGTGGATAGCCTTAATCTGTACTAAGAATGCTTTTGTGATCACAATGACACATTTACTACAGGAGTTAATGTAGAGCAGCTAATGTGCTGCAAATTCACACCCCAGCAAACACCATCCTGCCTGCCCCTGCTGATTACACAGGAGCGCTTTTTCAGCAAGGGGCACTTCAAATGACGTACAGTCAGGGAAAGCATTTCCAAATGCTGGTGCTGTATTGGGGCAGGGCTGCCTGTGCAACCTCACGGACAGAAATTGTTCACAAGGACTGAACAGGGATGCTTGTGAAATAAACAGGCCTGGACTTTTTGATAAGGTTGGGAAGGTATCTCCAAGAAAAAGGTTTTTCCTGAGGTGTCTCAGAACTATTTTATATTATTAAATAACTCTTTGAATATATGCATGCTAATATGTTTTACGTGTCCTATTGATAAGATTCCCTTTTACCAGATACAAAAGTTTACTTATGTATTTGTTGGAAATGGTGAAACTGAAATACAAGTGAAATTATGTACCTGAGATCACATATGGAAAGGGACCCCTAATCTCCTGATACTAAGCCCTGCTCTTAGGGAGTCTGGCTGTCATCAACCACAGTTTTTTGTCTCTGTGAAGGGAAGAAAGAGCCGAGACTTTGGCCCAGCTATGAATCTTGATCCAGATTTTGTAGCTGAGGCACTGCAGTATATGATGAACCTAGTAAAAACTGTGCTTGCTGGAATGCATCAAAAATAACACTTTAAAGAAAGAGGCTTTTAACAAATCCCAGCCATTTCTGAAAAAATGTTCACTTTAATCCTACTGACGTTGCTGAGACCCTTAATCCTGGAATTGTCTCGCTTACTTGAGTACACGTGGGGGGAGAACAATCTGGTTCTATAGAAACAAACATACTCTTTTTATAAGTGATAGGTTAAGCATGCAAAGTCTGTCATTACCATAATGACAAGAGTGATGCTCTATGAAGAATACTAATGCGTCCATACTCATTCCATCACAGAGGGCATGTCACTTTTATTATTGAAAGCTGCTGATGTGATTAACACAGAAAGGTTTCTCAACATTTCCTGTTGTGCTGAATAGTATGTCACATTGTCACAGCACACTGTTATGTGATCTGGTAATGAAACACCATAATGCACTTGTGCGTGGAAACAGACTTAAGGATATGGAGAGTACATTAGCCCTCTAATTATCTGGCCTTGGATGGCCTAAATCTCAACCTTCTGGATGTTTTCATGTCTTGCATAAATGCAGAAAGTAGCATTCAGAACTGACAACCAGCACTGGCTGCAGGAATGTAAAAGCATCTTCTGTTAAGGCAGACAAAAAAGCATGCTGCTCTACATGGAAATATTGGGTACTTATCAAGAGACATCTCACCGCCTCTTAATTCTGTCTGATTTTATCATTGATTTTTTACAAATAAACAAGCTTCCGTAAACACTCAGATATGTTGTGTTACACTGCAATTATATAAAGAAGCTGCAGTGTGCTGCTTTGCAGGGATGAAGCTGTTTTATAAGTGGATGCTCCAGTAGGAAACATCTGTCCCTTATTTATGGGCATGGTTTAAGCCACTGAAGTGCTGATTCTTTACTCTTTCCTCTCCCCTCTCTCCTAGTGGCCTATTCTACAGTTTGCCAACTATTTACAGTCTATTCCAAAAGTCCTTCTCTTAGTTCCGTGCCTGAAATTAGCCGTGATACTGCTCAATATGCTGACATTCTGATGCTTAGCATCTAAGGAGATGTCTGCTGCTTCCTTTCCAGCTCAGAGAAGATGGGTACGGAGCGGATGAATCCCTCAGAACTCCGAGGCAGCCAGTTCACTCAGGCAGGGAATGGCTCTGTGTTACCATATCCCATCTGCAATGCTATCGTTACATGGTTGAATTGCAGTTTCCATTATAAGCCTCATTTTCCGGAGTTTGTAGCTCATCTGTAACTGGCCATTAAGGTTGTCAGCCCAGCAATGAATATTATTCTAAGACTTTGTTAGAAAATTGGCTTAGCTTGCTTTTTTTTTTTTCCTTTAAGAGCCGAAGTCTAAAAATAGTTTTCAGATGAGGGCTGTGAAAATCTCGACAGATCACAATGCCCTCACCAGAATATCATGGGTACTTTGACGTACACTCTCAGCAAACGGAGCAGCACAGACTGAAACACAGAACTTGAATTAAGGTTAATTGAATATCATTCTGCATCTTCTGCGCCATGCTGCTCCATTCCTGGCCTTCCAACTCTTACTAGAGACACTGTCTATTTTTAGCTTTCCCACACTAACCCCATTCGGTCTGCATGTTGGACTTGATCTCGCAGATTCATCATTTAGTTTAGTTTTGCTCAATTTCAAAGGCGGAAAAGCACACTGCTAAACGCTCTGTTCGCCTCCCAGAAATGTAAAATAAATTCCACGCACAGACAATAGCTCAGAGCATTATGATTATTTACAGTTGTGGGTTTCACCCTCCCTCTGCTACCTAACTGTATTTGCATGTCCATCTGTGTCTCCAGTGGGCAAAAGTTGAGACTTACTCTCATGGGAGGAATTGCAAGGAGGAGGTACTTTCTGTACTATTTACTGATGCTGAAGGAAGAACAGTGCTCATTCTCTTGTGGAAGAACTTCAGCTACCAGGATCCCTAAAGCTTTGTGAAACCTTGGAACAAGAAGTGTGAGCCATATTTTTGGATGTCTTTTGTCTCTGCTCTGGCTCTGGGGCCCTCTCTTTTTCCTGCATCTCTCAGACAACATGGCTTCAGATGGATATCTCAAAATGCTTAATACGTTGCTGAACATCTGCAGTGTGGACGGGTCAACTCATTCCCTCCTGAGCACGCCTGAGCTGCTCCTCAGCCACAGAATTTCAGATAATGTGGTTGTGGCATTATGAATTGTGGCATCTGTCTACCACACTGTTGAAAAAGACTTGCATCCCTCCCTTGATATAATTCTGTGTCATGGTCTGACTGTTGGATTACAAACCCTTTGGAGCTAGGACCTGCTTTTGGTTTCCTTGCAAAATGCTGCTAACACTTATGATGAAGTCAGGCAAATGGCAAAGAGTGTGATAAATTAATAGCCTTGCCAATTGCCTTTGGAAACCAAAATTCAAGAGAATTCAAGCAGAATTCTGCTACTGGGTTGTGACCCAGGACACTACTTTTAAAGCTGATGAAGACAGTAGGAAACCTAGCGAAAACATAAGACTGCTATGATTTTCCTATACATCACTAATAGGGAGTTTGTGCAATCATATTCTGCCTCTTCCCACCAGTTTGCAGTTTTCCAGTTTAGTAATGTGGTACACAATTCCCAGCATGTATAGCAATGCCATCCAAAAAGTTTGTTGCCCCTCAAATCCCTGTCTCTTTGTCAAAAGTTGTTGCCCCGATGGCAGAGACAGCTTAGCAGGGAACATATCAGCTCCACTGAAGCCACAGCGCACAACCCAATATATCAGCTTAAAGAACCATTGTTTCTAGTTTATGTTAAAATACTGAGCAGGGCACTGCTGCCGAGGAGAAGGTATATCTCCCACTCTGTCACTTCTGCTACAGAAGTAGTAACCTTAAATAATGGGCAGCTAGGGTTTGGCTAGCTGGGGCAGCTAGGATTTAGCAGCCACTGCCAAATCTGACAGGGATCACAAACCAGAGCCCTCAATTTCACCTACATTATTCACTCAGGCTGTATTAACTCATTCCTATCAGTTTTTACTGCTTTGGCTAACATACGTGGATATCATATTGCCTATTTCTTAGCCAAGCTTGCTTCAGACCTCAGCTGGAGAGAATTCAGAGAAAAGCAACACAATGAGTTTGTCACTAGCTCTTCCAGCAACGACATACCCAGGAACCGGGCACAATCAGTCCAGGATCCTGCAGAGGGAAGTACCGCTGCCTCCCTGCTCCACATGCATAAGTAAATCACACTTCCTTAAGTAAACTCAAATGCACAGTAGAAAACTGAAGCTTTCCCCCAAGCCTCCCTTTTGCTTGTTCAGTTTCTGAATCTTAAGTTTTATTTCTTTTTGGAATGCCACTGCTAATGTAAAGGAAATTAAATACCAACATTTCTTTCAGCACTTTTTAATCATATGCTTTGTGGCTAAAACTTATGCTGTTAGTAAATGCATGTTAAACCTTCAGAAGATTACAGTGCAGCCCTGGGATTTCAAGAAACTTAAGGGAAATAATCAGTCATTGTCCCACTACTGTGTTAAAGCTACCTACAGTGTTAGGAAACAGAAAATTAATACTGATTAACGTGTTTCTCTGATTTACTCTCAGTTCAAGAATGAGCTAACAAATTAAACCTAAATTAATTTTGCTAGGAATTAAATTTATTCCATACAAATTCATATCTAAAGATGGTCAAAGTCATCTCTTAGAAAGAAATGAAGCAAAACACAGTATCTCTAAACCCATCTCTTTCCTAGCCTCACAAAGGAAACATAGACCTGCCCTAAGTGAGCCCAACTCCCTGAAAATAAGAAATAGGTAACTCCTTCTAACAGGTCTACAATTTCTATGTGTTTTACTCTTGCTTAAATTTAAAACTGCAGACAGTAATCCTTCTTTACAGGGTAAATTGTGGTGCTAGAGGGAATTGTGGTCCTAGAGGAATATGAATAGGAAGCCTCAAAGAGAGCAACTGTCTATACCAGAAAATGAAGCAATAATCTACTAATAATGTGTCCCTAAAGCCAACAGTGACCAGTACTCTGAATACTTCTTCTCTGGGTGCACATTATTGAGGGGCCTTTTGGTATTTTCAGTCCTTGGAGCAAGGCTCCCCAGTAAGCTGTAGCCAACTGTGAATTTAAAATACTGCCTCAGCCCAACGTGACTGTTGTCTTGACATGAGTTTGTGCCTTGATAGTTCATCCTGCTGCTTGCACCACTCTTCACTACGAGCCAATACAGCTTCCTCTTACTCTGCCATAACCACTGGAATGATGAGTGTGAGTTCTGCTCAAACACCAGCTAACAATTTAACAAAGTGGGAGACCACCACAGGCTTACCAAGCCAGCAAAACCCGTTACCCAGCAGAATGACTTCCCTTCTTTTGACATTGCTGTCTTATGGATGTATGCACCTGAGACACATTAGCAGAAATGTTTTACACTGGGATGTGCCCTCCTGCAAAGGCAGTTGGCTGTTTTCTGCACGTGGAGCGGCAAGAGTGGTGGGAACCTGCAACATGCAGCACAATATCTGAACTGAAATAGAGAGTGCAAAAAATGGGTTTGCTACTTATGACTAAGGTGTAAACCAGGAGAAAAACAAAGATGCAAATGGTGACGTAAATTAATATTTGATACATTGTGGATGCAGAAGACATGGAAATGGATTCTTACTTAATCAGAGGCTAGAAGAAAGGTAAAAAGCAACTCACAAAAGAAGTTGTACATGGGTCTGGAAGACTAGTTTATTTGAAGGCAATATCTTACATTATTTTCTTGTTAAACTCAGCTATCCTTACAGCACAAAGTCATTATTTTTTTCACATGCATTGCTGTAAAAATATTTAGTGCAAATAGCACTGCTTTCCCACATACATCTACTTTTTAAGCATTTTGCACCTGAGGTGCAATTTCTATCAGTACCAAAACTAATTCCTCACATCCTACTAGTGAATTTTTTCTGGCTGTGAGTGGTTATGTCAGCACTAGAGCCTTATGGGGTATAATGTATGAATACACACCATAGTAGTGTTAAACTCCATTATTATAGGACTTACAGGTTTCTTCGTATACCTGCCTGTTCTCATTAATTATGACTTCAGCATCAGCACCAAATGCCAGTTGTCTGACTCTCAATCTTTCCATCACAGGATCCCTTTAACATAGACTTCCTATCCAGCAATAAAGGAAAGGCCAGGTAATTCTTCCAACACTTAATACTAATGCCTCTGCATGATACTCATCAAAAAGCAAACAGTCCACCACTGTTTTAAACCTGGTGGAAGGCCAATTTTACATTTGCGTTTCAGCCTAGCTCCTTGTAACAAAATGGTAAAACTCTTCATGGCCCCTGGGAAACTAATACTGCTGCATTCCCAACACTGACCCACAAGAAGAGTCCCAAAACAGAGGAGCTCAAGGCCAGCTGGTTAGTTTTCCTGAGGTTTGGTTCCTGGAAAAGTAGCACACATCACCTCTGCAGCTAAGGGCTGAGGCAGTGAACAGAAGCTGCCCCAGGGAGACCCGAGGGTCTGGCAGTAAATACAGACTTCCCACATGGCAGTCTGAGACCTTGGTGAGGTCTGGATAAACTGTGCTTAAAATCCTCACCCACACTGGAGCGCACCATTCGAGCACTCCTGCTTTAAAGCGTCAGAAACATCCATACTAAAATCCACCCTGCAGGTTTGCTAGGTGAGTTCAGTGCTCCTCTGAAGGTGAGCAGCTCTCAGCTGTAACACAGAAGTCTACATATCCTCTAAAAGCATATTTTTCTTTCCACTACCACTGAGATACTCTGCCTTCCCACTTCTCTGTGCAGGGCCAAAATACATGTTATTGATTTATTATGAATAGCTCTGCCTAGCAGAACTTTGTCTGTTCTTCAGGATAAAGAAATCAAGAAGGAGGGCTCAAAGATGGTGGAAGATATTTACTGTCATGAAAAAAAGGTAATCAACAATCTGTATGCTATCTGTAACACCTTATTTCCTCATTCGCAGCTGAATCCTTCCTCATGAGAAAATTTAGAGGGAACTTTGCTACCAAATTTGTGGTGAAGCCACAATAAATCCAACAGGATATTCCACTCAAGGGAGAGATCCAGGGGGGAATGGTATAAATTGCCAGCAAAAGCAGAACTATTTCAGGGTGGTCTACTTAGAACTAACTTCTCTGCTTGTTGATTATGTTGTTGACAGTTGGCCAAGATTTTTTTCAGGAGTACCTAAAGTTAGCTCAAAAGGTCATACTTGGGAACGTGGATAAATGGCCCAAATTACATACATTCTGTGCTCCGGCAGCTCAGCCACTGGTTTAATTATGAAGGAAGCATGCTGCTTATTCATCTTCCTAAACATTTTGAAAATCTTGACCTTTGATTTTCAACCAACTGCAATGCAGTCTCTGTCTAATCAACAGTTCTTAATCTATTCCTCCAAGAAAATAAGTGAAACTCTGTACACGTGGGGCTGTAAAAGGCATAAAAATGAAGGCTGAGATGAAATGAGTTTCCCCAGAATGGCCAATCCAAGAGCAAGCTGCCAACATTCCCACTTTTTAGAGGCTGGCCTGCCAAGATAGGAGAGCCTCTTTCTACCCTTCCTGAAAAACCCTAGCCTGGATGTTAGCTTCGCTCTGCGGTATCGTGTTGTTGAGGGACCTCGCCAGGAAGCAAGTGCATGGAATTAGTGAAGGAGAGACGGAGGGATCTGAAACACAAGTGGTGGGATCACAGTGGGGTAGCACTGAAGATACTGGCGCAGACCCAGCAAGCTGTTTGCAGTAATAGAAGAGAGAATTACGACAAACTCTCATCCTCATTCCACGAGAGCAGTTGGTAGCTGTTAACTACATGCAGACTATAAAAGGAGAATGAGAACCGGCCACCTTCAGCCAGAAGAAGAATGAATAAAATGCATTAGGTCTTCTACATATGAAGAATCAGAAACCTATACAAATAAACTATTTCTGCACCAAGGCACAGTGCCAGCAGCAACAGTCTGAACTACTAATATGCTCTGACAGCAATAAGAAATGGCAGCTACTCAGAAGACATCACCTTAAAATAATAACAGCAAAAAGAGCCCCAAATCTGCATATGGAGCTCACTGTCTGGCTTTTTTTAGGAACAGAAATACTTTGGCCATAGATAGATTAGTTTCTGGGTTTGGCTTTTTAGTAATTGAAGGAATCAGGCAGTGATTTAAGAGGAGTGGATCACCCAAAGTCCATACACGGCTTGGCCATGTAAGCAGAGCTTACTGCTCTTATCTCATCTCACTTGATTTTAAAAAGACTAATCGTCAACACAGCAGGGTATATGCAGAAAACCAAAAGGTCCAGTTCCGCAGTTCTCCTGTTTGCATAAGCCTGCAGTAACTCACTTGGGTGAGTGGTCAGTAAAAAACTGATAGGAGGCAAGGATGTGACCCCCATCTGGAGAGTCTCAAGGCAATTAAAGGACAGAGAAGCAGGGCTTCCATTAATGTTAAAAGCATTTGTAAAACCAGATTCCCCCTTTTCCCATGAAAATGTGTTTAGATACATCTGTATATTAAAAATAGAGAAGAGACCCCCTATAAATTCATATACACTGAGCTGAATATTGTGGTGGGGAGCAGTTAAAGTAAACAGTGGAGAATGGGAGAGCCAGGAAGAATGGATTTCACCAGAGTCTCCAGTTAGCTGTTCTAATTCCTTCCTTCCTTCCTCTTACAGTTTATTTCATTCCTTCAATCAAACTGTGTATTTTTTTTTCTGCAAATTAATCGCTAGGGAAAGATGTAATTTTTAAAAGGTTAAAGTAGCACTGGCATTCTCCTACCAGGCAAAGGAAAAGTGTCCAAGCTCAGCTCCAACTAGCTCCTGATTGCTCTGATGAGCACTGAAAACACCATCATCTGCACATTAAAGGGATTTCCATTTCCCCAGTGCTAGCTTTGAAATTAATTTCTTCCAAAAAGCTTCATATAACAGTGGGCCTGCTGCAAGAAGAGCAGCATTGGCATCAACCACTATCTTTAGTTTCTTTCTCACCCTCTGTGACTGTAGACTGGTTAATCAAGATCCTTGTCCAGCTGAGTATGCCTCCCATTTTGATACTCCTAGGAGCACTGTTAATCCTCCTTCCAAAGGAGGGCACACATTTAAGATTAACTTTTGTAAGAATTCACTGTGAAATGCTCATAAGCAGCCAAGCGACTTTCCGGGCTTGACACTTGCAGATCAAGTATCCTATGATTTACTTGGTGAGACTGTTCTGAATGTTGTCCTGTCATTTATGGATCAAGTCTAAACATTTCATCATAACCTCTCACGTGCAAAGCTCCCGCCACTTCCTCCTTCAAATCCCTCCTTAAATGTGTTTCCTTTGAAAGGCTTCCAATGTTCCTCTGCTCACCAATAACATCTGCACCCACTTTATGGTAAAGTAATATCAGTGACTTGTGCCTAAAGTAGACTTTGTGCTGCCTGTAGCAGAGCCTAGTCTTCCATCTGTTTGCAAAGTGCGTACGTATCTTAAGATCATCCCCTTCCTTCCCCACAAAAAGCAACCAGAGACTGATATAGCCCAGGATCAAGTTTTGATGGCAGACCCTCTGGCTGGGTCCTGCCAGTGGAATGGCTGAAGAAAACAGCACAGTCTTCCAAGCAGTTTCTTAGAGAAAGGAAAAAAGGAAATATTTCTATTGCACATAGGAATGCTTGGAAGCCTCACAAGTACACTTCTCACACACAGAATGTTTGCAAGCCTTTTAGAATAGAAATAGCAAAAATTAAACTATTTCTCATTATGCTCCCTGTTATACAAGACATACTTTTCCTGGAAGTTTAGGGTTTATCAGCATGGGCTTTCTGATCAAGAACAAGTTTTTCAGCTTACCCAATTAAATTGATACAGTTCTTTTATCCTTTCAGTGTATATTTATCTCCCTGTCTTCTCCCTGCAAAGCCCCACAGAATTACAGTTGGCTTACTGGCAAGGCTGACCTGGAATTGCACCGTAATGCCTGATTACCTCTGACCCACGCAAAAATATCAAATGTATCACCAGAGCATGTGTCCCCTTTACCACAGCGATTTCTATTTCGCTGGGACCTCAGACCTCCGCTTCCCACATCCCACTCCTGCCTCTCATGCTGCTGGTTTTGTGGTGGACCCATGCCTTGCTTCCCATTGCAGCAGCCGCCAGACTGTACCTGCTATGCCTGCCTTCAGCAGAGGTAACAAGTGGGATCTGGTTGGAAAAGAGGCAGCAGCAGTGATGGAAGCTGTGTGGAGGCAGTGGCTGAGGAGTGTATTTTCCCTAAAATGGTTCTTTAAAGAATATACATTTGCTTTAGGTGCATAATATTGGGTATCCATAAGGGGGGGGCATAAATGCACAGAGAGTTGAGTCTGACTGGGAATCGAGCCACTTATTTATACACTATTCTTGACTTCTAATTCTATGTATTTAGATACCCAAATAAATGGCCTCTTTTTCTGCAAGGCTGAGATCTGCATTTACTAAATATGGAAATAGGGTATCTAAAAATAAACACATGATATTGAAGACATTAACCTTATTCTATAAAATGGGGGCAAGAGAACTGCAGCAACTCACATGTCCAAAATACTTCTAAAAAGTATCCCTTCTCCCACCCACCCCTCAAAGAGCCCTGAGCAAAACTAAACAAAACAAAAAAGCCTTCACGAAAATCCCCAGAGTTGAGTGAACATGTTAAGAGAAAAGATCGCTAGCGATAAGTGGGCTCCCTCTGGATGAACAGCCATTTATGTTGCCAAAGGACAATACAAATTTGACGTTGTTTTACTAATTTTCACACTCTCTGTTTTATGGCAGCAATCATCATAAGCCAGCAGAAGACAATACTATCTAATGACAAATGAACAATGCAAGCACTCACAGAATACCCCGTCACTGCCCAGGGTGATAAAGCTACACAGCAGCTGGAGTTTTGCTACAGTGACAAGCAAATATAAACACAGAAATGGAGTTTTCAGTTAATCTTCATATTTCTGGAAATCCTTCAACACAGCTCCAGCAAAAGCTTTTCCAACACCTTAGTTTCGAACTGGGATCACCATTAAACCTATCGGGTTTCTGCCTAGACGTAGAAAATCCCCTTACTTGAATTCCCAGGCGTATTTCTAATTTCTTTGTTTAATTACATCTCTGATTTTTAACTTCATTTTATCCTGGAAGTTCTTTTCAATACATGTTTAAGTCATATTATTGAGCGGACTAAACCCTTCCACATACAGCAACACAGATCTTTTTGTTACCCAAATCCCAGCAGTCAGTATTCTTGATCAGAGAAGTAAATTCCTGGGTTAGTAATTTATATCAAACTAAAAGGCAATGCCTTTTTTTCAGTGCTAAAATAGTCCTCCCAAATCACTGCAAACTGTGAGTTACTGTTTCACTCAACACAACAGTCTTGTACATATTTCTGTCTCGAATTTCCCCTCTAAATGCCTGCAAAAAAAATGTGCCATGGCTCAGCCTGGTTTGAGGTATTTTTTGCTTCCTTTTTGTCTTCCACGGCGCTCGGTGCATCCCGCGTACAGCAGCATCTCCTAGCGGCCACGCCGCCTCTGCTCGCGGGGAAACCCAGCCGACGGGGGAATTTGTGTTTCACTACATCTCCATGTGCTTGTGCAGTAAGAGGACTCAGCTAGGACCAGGCAGTGGTACTAATGCTGCACAGCAGCATTCGCCTTTGTTGAAGTGAGGGCTGCCCCCGGAGCTACAGACGGATCTGGCAACGTGAGGGTCATAATCCTTCCCACCGGCTGCCGAGAGAGGCTGGGTGGGCTTTGCCGAACGGCCCTGTCCAAGGGTCCTTCATGGGAAGAGTTTCTCCAAGGCTTGGATCAGATACCAGGTCTAATTTTGCCCTCATTTGTACCAGTGTAACGCTACTGAATTCCTGGGTTTTTTATCAGTTTACATAGAAAAGGTGTCTACTTACTTTCTAAGCAGTTCATAATGAAGAATTTATTCTCTGCTTTATCTGGAAGAAGAAAAGTGCTTTCATGAAGTTATAGAAGTACTGTGGATAGTTTCCAGATAGGCAACAACTTACAAAGAACTGGGGGAATGCTTCAGTACTTTCTCTAGAATAGTTAGAGAGATGCATACAATTTCAGTATGCTAAATGCAGCAGAGAGATTATAGACTATGTTAACATTTCAGCTCTAATCTGTAGCTAGCAGGCTGGCACTGGGTTCCTTAGTGTGCGCACAACCAAATACAGTGTTTTCAGCACTCACAGGATGGGCGAAATCCTCTGAGCGTCTGGACACCGCTGCATTCCCTTTGGCCCTTGCCACTGCTGGGCACAGCACAAAAAACCCGCAGTCAAGAGACGGTAGCTATTCAGGGCAGCTTAAGCACCTGCTTAGCTCTTCTTGAAGTCAAGATTAAATGTCAGGGACATGTTTTGGGACTTTTCTGAATCAAGTCAAGTCCATTATTTGGAAGGGAACTTGCCTTCTGGATTCATTCCTCACCCTGCTCATTATATCAATGCTTGCATTACCCTAAATCACAACTCTTTGGAGCTTCAGTATTGTTTCTTCTGAAGCCTGCTGAAGAATGTTAAAAAAAAACAAGTATTCAATCCCCAGCAGTAAAAAAAGAAGCAAAGTAGTAATATCGAGCTTGTGCAGGACTGCGCTTTCACATGGTTTCCTGTCCTCTGCATAGATAAATCAGGGATTTTTTTGTTGTTGTTTCATATGGGTTTTGATCTCTGCACCACTATAATGTCTCTGGCAAGGGAAACATCATACAGGAGTAACAAAAACAGCATTATTTATTGATTGAGCGCATTCTGTGTGATTGACATTTACAATACCCGGAGGGAGACACAGGCCCTGTCTCAAGGGTCTCACAGCCTAGAAAAACAACACAGTTTAGAGTCATTGGCCAAACAATAAGAGCCAAATATGTCAACCTCAAACAATTCACCATTTACATTTAAATGTTGCCTTTTTTTCCAGATTAATATAGAAAGGTTTAGCAGATGAACAGTATTTGGGGGGAAAACGTAGACTGTTTCCACTGCAAAGTAGAAAAGGCAGAGAAAATACTATTTTCATTGCACCTGGAAAGATTAAGTACGCTTGAAGAACTAGGGGATCAAATCCTCAAGAGGACTGGATGCTGCTGCTCCAAAATAGTCAGAATTCAAAAAAAATCCTGAAAATAACTGCATACTTCTTCAGTCTGAAGTAAGAATTAGAAATGTGTTAAGCATTGATGTAATCTTGAAGCCCCAGGACCCGCAGTGCTCGCCTCTTCCTCTCCGCACCTCTCTCCCCAAAAAAACTCCTGTGTTAACCTGCATTGCATTCTCCCGGGTAGGAAAATCACATCTAAATCTAAACTGATTCTATTCTTTTTCTTCAAACCCCAAAGAAGGTACTGCAGCACTAAGGGCGTGGGATTATCTCTGGGGGCTTTGCCCTGTTCAAGTCTAGCCCAGAGCTAGAAAGAAAATGGCTGGAAAGAAAAAACACTGCTGCAGAGATTGCAATCGGTTTTCTCTGAACTATTGCGCACCCTGTCGAGCTAGGCAAGTAAAAGCCCCTGTATATTCTTAGTAACCAGTACCACCAGCGATGTTGCTTCAGTTCAAATATTATTTCAAATATGGGACATCCTCCTGATTCTCCTGTTATTTGATTGCCAGTAATGCTGCCATGTTGTACGCTGCTTCTGACATGCTCTACGGTAATGAGAAAAAAAATAAACTGTTTCAGTAAATCCCACATTATTTTTTTAAATCCTGAAAATAAATTACCAACTTTAAAAAACTTTTTTTTTTTAATTTAGTATTATACCCTGGCATTTTTTTGAAAATCAGTGTTTTTGCTAATTAAAATCCTTAATAACTAATGGCCTCAGCACATTAAATGTGAATCCTGGGGATAGAGTCATGTCCAAAGCTAGCAGAATGCTTCTTGGTTACAGCTCCTGCAGCTGGGAAATGTGAATGTCTGCTGTTATTTTCAGGGGGCAATTTATTTATGATTCCCCCCATGCTTGACCAGCACTCTTCATTAATGTGTTTACTTGGGGAACAGTAAAATAAAATCTTTGAGCACAGGCTTCTCAGCTGCTCACAGGTCTCCAAGGAGATGGGAAAAGAGGTCCCTCATTTCTCTGCTTTCTCCACCCTACACGTAAATGTTTTGGTCCTGTGACACAACCCTGGTGTACAAAAAGCAAACACCGCGCAACAAGAGCAACAGAAGTCATCACAGCTATAGGAAGTTAACAGCATGAGAGTTTGTACAGGAAGGCTAAGTTTAACCCCAATTGCCCTGTTCAAGTCTAGCCCAGAGCTGGAAAGAAAATAGCTGGAAAGAAAAAACACTGTCGCATGACGGCGTTCATTGCTTCCTGAACAACTCCAGACTGTCAGGGGAGAATGTGTGAGTGCTCCCAGGTTTAGAGACCTCAGACCACATTGGGTTAGTTTATCTCCTATAAATGTAATTCCCACTCTTAGGAACAAGCAAACTGGGAGAATGGGGCCTGTCCAGTCGATTTTTCTGGGAGTATTTTGCTCTCAGAAACTACACAGGAACACACTGAGGCATATGCTTAACATCCTCGATCTAGAAGGCACTTAAACACGATTAACTTTGGGCACATGTTTCTGAAGAAGTAAACCTGTTTAAATACTAAAAGGAATACAAGAAAATGGCCGTTTTGATCGTCTGGCCAAAATTAAAATAAATAAACAGATCTTTTGGGTCAGCCTGATGTGAAGACAAAAGGCTTTTTGACATCAAGGAGAAAAAGAAGGGTGATGGGAGCCGAACCCAATAAGAATCATTTAGTTGCATTTCAGGTGCTAGCAGTCCTTTCATCACCCTTCCTAATTTTGCATCCTACAAGTCAAAAGTGCTAAGGAAAGTACTTCTGAAACTGAAAATATTGAATCACACATCCAAATGGTGTCAGGCCAGAGCTGCTTTCTTTGCAGGTACTAAAAAATTAGTCAGCAAATGTTCATCTACTTCTAGAACCGACCCCAAACTGGGGTCTCGGTTACAATGAAAGCAATTAGGTAGAGGTCAAAGGAGGGGAAAAACAAGAAACGCCTCTCGCTGGGGGCTAAGAAGCAGTGATGTCTGTTTGTCCCATGTCATCGCAAGCACCTACAGAAAAAATAGTTTGCCTCATAAAATAATGCCACAGGTTGTGCTACTTGTTCTTTTGTAAAGAAAACGCTTCCCCTTTGTCCTTGCAGGTGTGATGTGCAGCTGCACTATTTCCAGTACAATGTGAAACCACACAGCACAAGCCACTCTTAAAAGATAAGATGGCAGAGACCTATTTTTAGTTTTTAAAACGAAAGCACCAAAAGTAAGTTGAAAATTTACATTCTATGTTAGAAAAATATTTAGATGTCGGCACTTTATTACTGAAAGGAAGCCACTGCCTTTTGTTGTTATTTTTTTATTTTATGTTGTGGGATAGTAAATGTTGCAGTCTTAGCAAAAGAAGTGCTAAACAGAGGTGCTCACTCTGCTGGTTCCTGTTTAGCTGAATTTGAAATTATAGTGCCGCCACTTATTTCAACAGAAGTCAGTGGTGTAAAAATAAAGGTGAATTCACCCACTATGAAAAATGGAAACAAATTAGGAGGCAAGTGATAGGAAGAAGCTACAGATAGGTAAGGAGCTACAGTTTTAAAAGCTCAAAGTACGTTTGAGACTGCTAAGGCTCTCAGAATAACTATAAACACAAAACGATTTTTTGGATGGGAGATTTACACATCTGAAAAGATTTAAAATAAACAATATCTTTATGAATGCTACTACTTAGCTTGTGCTTGGAAATGAAACTGAGCAGTACTGTTCAATTTTTTTCATGCATATAATGTTGTATGAACCGCCTTCTGCTCTCACAATCTGTAAGCTTTTTTTTTAATTACATTTATTTATTCTTCCACACGGTGAAAAGCACTCTCTGGGTTCCCTCAGCTGAATCAATGCACTGCTACTGATTAAAAAATCTGACCTTAAATAAGCGGTACTTGACTGGGTACTATGGCTATATGGCTGTAAAGGGAGAAGGCTTCACTTTACGTGATGCTTTTAAGTGAAGTTTTTCCTGCCAGTGCAGAGCTTCATGCGCCTCCTCCAGAGTTAGTCCCACTAAAGAGGACAAGGCAGTCAGTGCAGAGTCTGGCCCTGGTCAGCCAGAGTCCGTAATATTTAATTGACATGTCAAGCTTCCCAAATATTGCCAAAACATCTTGTGAGAGGAATTTTTCAATTAGTTTCAGAGGGCAGCAGTCTCTTCAGATAAGGATAGAGGCAATTTCAGCTTCTTACGTTGTTTCAAATGTACACAGAAAACCAGAGTTTCTAAAGTGTGACTGCAAAGTCCTTGAGGTTTATGGCATTAAGCTGCTAATCCACAGCATGGTACTTTTAAGTTCTGAATGTACTTCAATGTTTTAATTATCTTCTATTTTAGTTTTGGATGGTTTGATCTACAGTTCACATGAGCCTATCTCATTGCCATCGTTCACATGAGAAACCCTTTGAAGCCAAGGGTATTACCATGTGACTGAGCCCCTCAGGACCTATGGTGTACATAAATAGTGGAGCCTGCGCACTCATATAATGTAGGGAAAGAACTTTGTCTTTGGGTTTGGGTCTGCAGGTTTCTTAACTGCCCATGTGAAGATACAGTGGGGACCAGTGACGTAGACATCCTGAAAAATTGAAAAGCCATTTTTAGACAGAAATGCCCATATTTGCAGCAGCATATTTCTCTTTCAGAGGTAACAGCAAGCCTTGCTTTGGGGGCAAGTGGCACATCTGGAGCCACAGGAGGAAGAAAGGAGCTCCAGTGCTTCAGATGAGTCATTGTTCCGTCTTAATGGAAAACCTATAAAATATCAAACTGCCAGAGACTAATAGATCTTTCAGGGGTTTATTAGTTTTACAGGTCTTATAAAAATTACTGGAAAAACATAAAACTTTAATAGCTGAAAACTAAAATGGTTTCATGAGCTTAAGCTTGGCCTGTCTGCATCACAGCATCGCTACACTTCTACAGCTGGGATGTGGCACACCAGCTGCAAAAATTCCCCAGACTCTCTCGCTTTTGTTTAGCTGTCCTCCAAGGTCACACGAAAGCTTGTGGCTAGAGTTTCCTTTTGAACACAGTTTCAAGAAAATATTTAGATCTCTGGATATAGCTGAGGTCCTTCCTTAGTCATACCTTGCCTGGTGATTTCTAAGTACTAATGCCGCAGTCTGAAGCTTGCAGCTGATGAAACCACCCAAGAGTATTACAAGTCCAGATATAGATATACATGTTTACCTACACTGCATACTCAGGGGGCTTGCTAGGCATAATTGCCAATCAGGAATATCAACTTAAGTAAGAATTTATGTCATACTTCCAGATTTGAAGAGGTGTCACAGAAATTATAGACTAGACTGTGAACAGGGATGAAACCCATTATTAGGGGTTACAAGATGGAACAACTACTCTTTCAGTCTCAGAGACAGAGGCCATAATGCTTAGCTATATCCAGAAACTATCAGCTGTAGCAGTTAGCAGAGCTCATCGCCTTGGCCCAGAGAAAAGCTAAATTATTCTCTTACATTACTAACAGCCACCCTAGGATGATGACAATTAGACTATCGTTGATGCCAAGGTAGTCAACGGATGCTTGATAGCTACCATCAGGCTGTCAATGGCAGTGACAGTCCCCTTTATCCCACAACCTGCATAAAGACTGGTAAAGATGATGTCTGTATAGAATGTGCATGTGGAAGGTTTTCCTTAGACCTGGTGAAACCACAGCCAGGCAGATCCTGCTGCTTTCTGAGCCTTTTCCAATACAGGTATAAATACACCAGGAAAAAAGAAAGGAAGAAAAAAAAAAAACAAACCACAAATTAAACTCAGTTCAGTCTTGTGTACCCCACCTGAATACATGCCAAGTGCTTCAGGTGGACAAACAGAAGCCCTGCTCATTGCTGAGACAAAGAACTCCTCTGGTGTTACTTAGATAATAAAGAAAATAAACTACATGGAAAGTAAACCTGCACGTGTGTAAGAAAGCTGAGCTGCATCACAACAGATTTCTCTTTCTCTGTCAGGTTTTAGATCTCTGAAAGATTTTTATTTAAAATGGAGCATGACTACCCTGGGGCTTCTTCTACTAATTAGCCAGCTACAAATGAAGTATAGCTCAGATCTCAGCCAGCCGATGCAGGGATTTATCCTTCAGTCAGAATGAGATGTCACCCAAGCAGAGGCACACTTTACGGTGACATTGAGAGTCTTGATTTGCTTTTCTCATTCTGGAAAGCAATTGCACTACAGTGATTACAGGCAACTTACCCAAATATAATGATGTTAACAAAATTTGGGACTTGTGATGGTGAAAATGTGAAGCTTTATTACTTTGCACTGAAGTGGCCCACTTCCTGTAAAAAAAGCAGGAGAGTAATTAGAAATTTACTAGTGAGCTAGGGTGAGCCACAGCTATATTTTATTGATGGGGATTATAAAAGCACCTAAATTTGGCATTCTCCTTCTGAAATGTATGGCAAAGTGGAAGAGGCTTGGCTTAGTTATGCTAAAGCTCAAAATTATTTCTAACTTGGCTTATAATGATTTTGTTCCCAAATTTTCCTCCTTGCAAAAATAACATTTGCTCTCTAGCTCTGGGCATTTAACACCCCTTTTATCATGTTATGGGTAATGAGATACACTTTCTCATGTTTTGTTCCCCCAAACCCAAATGACAGAGAATCATAGAACCATTAAATCATAGAATGGTTTGGGTTGGAAGGGACCTTTAGAGGTCATCTAGTCCAACCCCCCTGCAGTGAGCAGGGACATCTTAGATCAGGTTGCTCAGAGCCCCGTCCAGCCTGACTGTGAATGTTTCCAGGGATGGGGCATCTGCAACCTCCCTGGATAACCTGTGCCAGCACTTCACCACCCTCATAGTAAAAAATTTCTTCCTTACATCTAACCTGAATCTACCCTCTTTTAATTCAAAACCATCATGCCTTGTCCTATCGCTACAGGCCCTGCTAAAAAGTTTGTCCCCATCTTTCTTATAGTCCCCCTTCAAGTACTGGAAGTCTGCTATAACATCTCCCCGCAGCCTTCTCTTCTCCAGGCTGAACAACCCCAACTCTCTCAGCCTGTCCTCATAGGAGAGGTGTTCCAGGCCTCAGATCATTTTCGTGGCCCTTCTCTGCACCCACTCCAACAGTTGCATGTCCTTCTTGAGCTGAGGGCTCCAGAGCTGGACACAGTACTCCAGGTGGGACCTTTTTGTGTCATTGTGAAACTTCCTGCACCAAAGTCAAAACAAATCTAGTAGTAATTAAGCCTCGCCAACTGGCCAAAGAATTTGTTACTCCTCTAAGTTTGCTGCTACACTAAGTGGAAGCAATAGCCTAGGTGAGCCAGCTCATGTGTTATTTGTTGCAAGGCAGCATAAACAGCAGACAATAATACTAATTTCTTGCTACTGCATTCAGATTCAATATAAATGAGGAAAACAAAATTAATGGATTTGAGTTTATGGTGGGTTTCCATTAAGGGCTTGTGTTCTAGCTGCCAACACGTCTGCATTTCCTAGGAATGAATAGGTTTAACCACAGCGTACTTGTTGTTTGCATAAAATAACTAAGCTGTGTAAAAAGTTTTGTAAAAGCATTCAAACAACGGGAAAATCCCCAGTTCCCTCTTCTCGCTTTCAGCACAGTGCTATATATCCCCTTGTGCTTGATCTTAAGTTGATGTTTAATTTTCAGATTGTGATATAGGATATATTTATGGTCTCATAGTACAAGGAGTTAGAGAAACAAGACTTTGGAAAGGGAAAACTTCGTCAAAACACAGATTCACATGTTGCAAGCTGTGACAAAAGATAGCCGTAGTACAACGAAGCAGTTACGCGCCTTCTAGAATGGCACAGAGGATGAAAAGGCAAACCAACTGGTTGTCCATATTTCTGAATTATTTTGCTGTCATGCATTCATTTCACACAAGTACTTTGTGGGGGATGGAGGATGGGTTAGTAAGAAGGAAGAACAGCTTTAACAGTGGAATTTGTTGACCCAGCACAACAATATAGCCCTGGGAGGGACTTCAGGAGATCACTTGCACCAAAGCTGGAAGACAATCTGACTCTTGACATGGTTAAAAAAACCCTGTTAAGAGTCCTTCAGTTGTGGCAACATCACACCATTCCCATGTCACCTAGTCCTTTACTATCTTAAGGTAATGTTTTTTTTCTTAATAGCTCACCTGAACTGTGCTGCATTTTGAGCCCATTGTTTCTTTCCCCAGTTTATTAGGACATGAAAAAGAAACTGTTTCTTTCAGACATGGATCTACAGTCTACCAAAGGACAGAGGCCTGTGCAAGACACCTCTACGTAGTTTGATAGGGTGTGAAGGCTGAGAAGCTTTAAAATAGTCAGCTCCTCCAGTACTTAAAGATGCATGCTTTGAACAAATAACAGTAACAGTCAGAGCTAGACCATATACTTAGCATTAAGGCAAAGCAATTTAAAAAGTATTAAAATATTTAATGACAGGCATGCATAACTATCAGCAGGAAAAACAGCATACCAACGGGGAAGAAACCTGTCAAATACATGTAACAAGTAAAGGTGACTCAGCCTAGCTGGACTTAGTCTTGACAATACGATCACCAGTATGTTATTGTGCTTTCGACTACTGTACATATTTAGTAAAAGAACCTAAGCAATGAATTCAGTCTTTAATAGCGTCTGAGTGAATGAAAGATGATTGATAGGTGGCAGAGGCAGAGACACAAACAGTCAAAATTAATATGGATTGGTGTGTGATTGACTGTGCAAAGTGCTAAATTGAATGGAGATCCTTTGCCAACAGGGGAGGTTCACCAACATTTTCCTTTCTGTTTAGAGACTATATAGTATATATTCTGTACAAAGACTGAAAAGCCTTGCCTTACCTTGCTTCGCTCTTCCTTGTCAAGGCCTTTCTGTTTATGTAGATAGCATACACACACTATCTATAGAGAGAATACACAGTGTGTACTCAATACAGAAAGAAAAGCCCTGCCTCAGCTCACCCTGCCTCACTGGAGCTTTTCCGTTTGTGTATAGAACAATTAAGAGGTAAAGTTGTCACCTCACCTCACCTCATGAGGCCATTCTTGCCCCGTGCAGAGCAGACTCATTACCTCTGTGTGTTCCAGGGTACATATATTCCTAAGGTACAGATGGCACGTATTACCTACATAGACAAAGAAGCCTCAGCTAGGCAACAGGAGGGGAGGCGTACGTGTGCCCTCACCCCCCGCCCCAGGCCGCTCCGCCCGCATCCACAGGGTTACAGCCGGGGCACGCAGCCCCCGTCCCCACGGAGTAAACAGCCGGGCCGGGCCGGGCCGCTTCTCCCTGCCGTCCCGGCCGTCCCGCGCACGGCGCTGGGCAGGACCGCGCCCCCCCGGCGTGCGGGAAGCGAGGCCTGGGCGGGCGGCGGGAAACGGGCGGCGGGGGCCTCGGCCTCCCCCGCGGCGGGCGGGGCGGGGAGGCGCCGCCAGGGGGCGCTGTGGGCGGCGGCGCTAATAGCGGCAGGGCGGCGGCGCTCGGGCCCGCCTGCGCGCTCTCTCCTGCCCTCCCCGCTCCCGTGGGGCGGCCTCGGCCTCGGCCTCCTGCCCGGTGGCGACTCTCGGCGCTGCGGTCGAGGGCGGAGAAGAAGGAGGAGGAAGGGGAGCGAGCCGGAGCGAGGGAGCGCTGAGAGAAACCATGTCTGCGCCCGCCGGGCTGCCGCCGCGGCCCGCCGGTTCCGCCACCGCTGTTTACCCGGGCGGGCCCGGAGCCTCCCGGGAGGCCGCGGCCCCTCCGAGCGGCGCTCCGCGCTACCAGAACGGTGAGGGGCCGGCGGCCTGCGCGGGGCCTAGCGCTGGCGGCGGCGGCGGCGGGGAGAGGCCGCCCGCGGGGTCGCCGGGGCGGGTTACGGTGTTCTCCTGCAGGGGGTGCGGGGCGGCCGCTCCGCGGGCGCCGGGGACCCGGGGGGTCGGCGGGGGGTCGGAGTTCACTTTGAAGAAGCAGCTTGAGCCGGCGTGGCGGAGGGAGGGAAGGGAAGGGGTCCCCGCTTCTCCCCCCGGCGGTGTGGAGCCGGCGGGTGCAGTGGCGCTTGCTCCGCGGCGCCTCGGGAACGCTCTGGAGGCCTCGGCACCTCCAGGCCCCGGCCCTGGCAGCCGTGCGTGAGCACGGGCAGAAAACCACGGGTTGTAGGTGAGAGTAGTTTATAACTTGGTTCATAACCGCTTACGAACTTAAAAGCGGTGGTTTGGCAGGCGTTCGCGCAACTGGGTCTTGGGTTTTGAGTTGAGTAAACAAGATTGGAGCAGTGAAATGTGGGTCACTGAAAAACAAAGCTAAAATAGTTCAAAGTCACCAAATAGTGACTTGCTTTTCAGATGGAGAGGTGTTGAGACTAACTGTACTATGAACTAAAATAATGAGTGTGCAGCTCCCCCTTTTTAAAGTGGTGCGCTATAAAATCAGTCCTCTATTAATACACCTCGTTAACTTTTCAGAATGCCTGTATGATCTTCATCCCCGGTTAATGATGGTTTGGTGTCTAAATTGGGCCTCTTGCTTGCAGAGTTCTAGCTCCTACTGTTAAACCCTTTATTTTGTAGTCAGGCTATTTTGTCCACAGGCATTTTTTTCTGCACGGATCGGTATGCAGGGTAACGACCTACAAAATTTTTTACGCATGAATATTTCTCGTGTCCAAAGGAGTATTTAGGCGATAAGCACTTATGTGCCTATGAAGTAGGTTTTGAGTCTGTTTGCAGACAATGCAAAGGTCACTGAAGTGAATGAAAAGGAAGGCAGTTAAATGCTAGATTTTAGGGAGATACTAATGCCTCAGATGTGTCCAAACTTTAGTATTATAATGCTGAGTTTTGTCGAAATTATTCAGAAAATGCCAGCTTATGTGGCTTTTAATAAAAAACGCGTCATTATCAGGGCACAACTACTACAGCATCAATAACCTGGAAGTTAAAACTATACATCATATGCTCTCCTTGTGTTTTTAACTGAATGAAACAGTAATTTTAAAGAGCTAGCATTATGGTTTGTTATTTTAATTAATTAACTCCATGTTGCTGCTAATAGTCTTAAAATCAGCTTGTTTAAACCCCTGTAGTAGACGGCTTATTTTCTGGAAAACACTTTTTCATTAATTCTGAGAAATTTATACATTGTTCAGTAATAGTCTGGAATTTTTATTGTATAACTTGCTAACCACTCAATTTAACGCTAGCTTCTGTGTTCCTTAAGATATCTTAGAGATGTGTATTTGATGATTCATAGGCAAGAACTCTGAATTTGTCATTTTGTGTCATTTAGCAATAGCATTCCAGAATTTTTAGATTAGTGTATCTATCTTCTTTTAGTACTAATCTTCTGAAGGTATAACACAGGATTTGAGACTTCTTTTTTTAAAATTATAATAGGAGGGGGAGTAGAAGGGAATAGTAACCGAAAAAGGCTGTACTGGAAATTCCTGTTCTGTCTGATAGAAACTAAATTTCACAAAGATTGTCATTGCTTTTGAAATTTAATTTTACGCCAGTATAATGGAGTTTAAATGTAAGATACTTAATACAGCTATTTCTATATTTCAAGTAAAACCTCGAAGTTACTGGGATCTGATGAAAGGGAGGCTGTTTTTTGCAGAAAGCAAGCAACCTGTTGTTGCACATACAGTGATATTAAAAAGAATGTTCAGCTTTGTTTTTAATAAGTTTTGCCAAGTCCGATGACCAAGTCCATTCGAGACCCTTGGAAATTTTGGTTTTAGTATAATTTAGGGTTGGTTTTTTGTGGTGTTTGGTTGGTTTTATTTTGCAGGGGGTGGGATGGTGGTGTGGTGTGTGTTCTGGTTTGGTTTTTTGTTTTTGAAATTAACCTCTTGTTTGGATTTTTTTTCTTTTCTCTTACAGTGCTCTTAGTTAGATCCTATAATTAAGTTTTTAAAATAAAAAAGTAGTGCCGTTGTTTAGGGTGAAGTCTGGGACTTCAAAATACAATTCTTCTGAGTAAAGTCTTGCAAGTTCAAGAAGCTTTTATTGTCGTAGTCTTGCAGGTGGCTTTGTATCTAAGTGGAAAATGACCTGTTTCCTAATTTCAGCATAATAAAATGTTGCTTGTTGTATCACTACTAAAAGATGGTGTATTTTTCCAGTAGCAGTGGAGGACTTAAGTGTTAACAATTTAATGTATTGAAATGTAATGCTGAGAGGATAATTGTATTTAATCCCAATGGCTCTCCAGAAGATTTTTGTCTAGTGTTGTCTACAACTGGTTTGTAAGATTGCATTTGGTATCTCTACTAGTATTTTGGGACTGTAATTTTTATTATTATGTTGTTTAGCCTTGTTTTCCATCCTTCCTCAGACTTTGGATCTTCTGGATGGTTTCGTTAAATTTTATAAAGATAGAGGTCTGAAAGATACGAAATCCCTGAGTATTTTGTGAAAATGGGAAGCTGGGTGAATGAAGGAACTAGCCATTAACTCCATGACTGAGCTGGAGCTCAGCATTGGCTGAGCCATAGTGCGGCGCTTTTTTTTTTGTGGTGACTTTCCCCCCAAAAAATTGATAAGGCTTTTGGGGTTCACCTGTTAATGTCTGTGTAGTTATAAGTTATAACATTATAAAGTATTAATTTGTCTGTAGAAGGAAAGATTCACTGCTTTCATTATAGGATGGTGTTTAGCAGTACACCTCCTGTGTGCAGCTAAGGCTTTCAACCCCTCTTGTGGAATCTTTGAGAGATTTAACGGGTGTTTTGGGAGGAAGGTAGAATACTTGAGACATCAGGGCAGATTGTGCAATTAAGCAGATTTCAAAAAGACACTGAAGATGTACCCAGATTTCCAGTGTTGAAAGCTGTCCAATTATCTAGTCATCATTAGTAGCTTCAGTTGCTAATTGCAGTATAAAAATTACTTTCTATTCACGTTCTTTAAAATCAAATGGCCAGAAAACTGACTTCAGATACAGGGATAATCTTTCATCTATAACTGTAAAATTTGCTTTTAAAGGACCAAGAGTTTGAAATAAAAAATCTGATTTTTTTCAGATGTCAGGTGTGTCTTAATGAGGTCTGTATGGGATTTATACTCTGTGTGCTTATGTATAGTTTTAAATTTATAGATGTTTCTACTTAAAAATGTGAATAAGGATGACTCAGGCATTCTATAATGTAGAGATTGAGATCTTGTACTGGTAATTTAATCTGTCTTTATTTATGGTGTGTGTTTTTAAACCTGAGCTAGATACTGTAAGACTTTGCAGTAGATGATTTGATATGCAACCTTTTATTTAGAAGTCAGGTGCTCCTAAATTGGTTTCTAAATTATACCTGCTCAGTTAGTTTATTCCGCATATTTTAGTAGAACAAATGCACAGACTCTTCAGAGAAAAAAATCTTTTCTTGCCATCTTAAATGACATAACTGCTTAAAGCAATAAATCTTGACAGACCTATGTTATCGGTGTGTTTTTGAGTTTGCTCTTTCAGACTTTAAAAAAGCAGGTCAAAAGTCTGCCGGAGTACATGTAGCTGTTAGTGACTTGCTAACTTGCTAAATTTTGCTAACTCAAAATTATTTTCCTTTAAAGGAGAATAAACTACAGAGCTCTATGAAGCAACTCCCTCTTTTTCAAGAAAAACAGTGAATCAGAAGCATGGTTGCATACTCTCCTTGAAACTCGGGATGCTCTTTATGCTTTCTCCCAAAGTGCCTTTCTTGTCTTTTGACCCAGCAGTGCAAGTTGTTAATTTTTCAGCTCCTTTCTCTTCTGCTCAACTTCCTGCATTGTCAGTTATGAAAGGGTGTTCTTAATTTTATCAGAAAGCAATTTTGGACAGTATGCTCCTTGCTTACAGGGTGCTGTTACAAATTCATTATTAAAATTGCCTTGCAAGTTAATCGTAGAACATCTGGGTGTTATTTGGAGAACAGTGACTTCTCAGAATTTCAAGACAAAAGTATTACTTATATTTTGTAATCATAGTAAATATAAGGGGTTGGGGGGAATCAACAGTTCATTATTGTCACAGCTGCTGTTTAACTTGCAAGTGGCCCAGTGCTGTGCTTGTGTTTATTCACTGAGAGCTGGGGAATAACACCATAGTCATTCAGCATGACAGAAGCAGTAGGGTGTGGTAATTTTAAAAGGGAAGTTATCCAGGGAAATGCATTTGTGGTTCACTATGAAATAAAAATAGGGTTCCAGAAAAGAACTTGAGGGAGACCCTTCAGATTTACCATTGGTCAGCGGGCATTGAAAAAACAGCTTGGACATAGTTAACATTCTATCTCTAGCAAAGAAGTACTTGTTTGACCCTTGCTGGACCTGTATGTAATTAACCTCTAATGTTACAGAGCCAGTTGCAGTGACAGCAGAGGTCAATTTCTCTGATACTGACTTCAGGTGTAAGAGATGTTGGTATCGGGCAGTAAACAGAAATGAAGTGCCTTGTCAGATACTCTATAGTTTCATAAAAATGCCAGTTTTCATGAAAACATAGTACGAAAGGACATAGAACACAAAAAATGCACTCGATCTTTGCCACTGTATTGAGAATTTATAAAGAGTACCTACATTTTTATATATTGATATATTGGTTTGACTGCAGCTTTTAATGTTCCATATTCAGTCAGTTTCTTTAAGGCATTATGTTTTATTCAGACACTTAGAAACATCAGTTTGGTGCTTACTGTTGCTCATTATTTGTTTAAATATTAATCTCCTAAAAACTTAAATATTCCAGCTACAAATGTGAGGCATACAATCCTGGCATGGCTACCTCTTTTGATAATTGAAGCAATCAGTTTTCCTGTTACTTCTCTGTGTGTTTGCAAATTACTTCAAATGTTGTATTTTGCATGCATTACACTTGGCTTGCTCTCTTTCTGCTGATGGAAATTGACCTCAAAAACAGTGACAGAAAACAAGAAGAAACTGGTTGGGTGTTAGTTAAAGTACAGAATCTATTGGCACCACTAGCAGGTGCACCTTCAATACATGTGAAAACTTCTCTTTGTTTCAGGTCCTGTGCAGAGTCGGATGCAGTTCCCCTCTGGCTACAGCTCGCATCCTCCAAACTATAGTGCGCCCTCAGGACACTATTCCCAAGTGCCCAATAAAGCTGCTGCTTCACATTTGGATAATCAGTATAGAGCCAATTACTACCCTACTTACTATTCAGCACCAGCACAAAATGTTATGACACCTTCTGTGGGTACCAATATATTGAATACACAGGAATCCCAGCAGCTGTACAACAAAACTCCTCCCCGTGCAGTGGGGTCAGCTGAAGGACCTGTTCAAGGAGCAATATCATCTGCATCCTACTTGCATACGAGTGCTCAGCAGTCATATTTGGCATTTGGTAATCACTACAGTACTTCTGTCAGCTCATCAGTTGCATCTCAGGGATTTCCCCCCAGTTCTGATCACTACACCATGCCCTTGGTTTCTAGTGCCATGTATCATAATGTTTCCTATCCTGCGGCTGCTGGCAGTGTCTATGGGCACGCATTTACCTCTCAGAGCCAACCTGCTGTTGGACAGTTCAAAGAGACAAATACGTTTTCTAGCCAGAGTACATCAGTACCTCATTCACTTCAACAGCATGTTCCCGTGGGATATAATTCAACATTATCAACTACTTCGTCTGCTCAGTCTGTTCAAGACAACCTCAGCAGGAATCTCTCTGCATCGGTTGCTAAAGTAAACAACGAAATAAACACAGGTATGGTATTATTTGAAGGTTAGTGAACTTCCAGATGTGTCTGGGAAACATCCAAACTCATGCGCTTTTGATGGTTTGTACTTGTTCACTATGTGAAATTCTGTACTGTAATTTTGAATTCTGTCTTTATTCTTTCTTGAAGCTGTTCTCATTTGATTACCACAGTCCTCACAATAGCAGCTAATCGTATCATTGACAAGTTTCTGTTAAGAGATACAGAAAAAGACACTCTTTGGGGGATGGTTTTAGTTAATGGGGTTTGTTTCATGTAAGTGGCTTCGGAAGGGAATTTTTTCATGCAGTTTTGAAGGAATGTATAATTTCTGAAATATGTCTATTAATCACAAATGTGCTTTTTTCCTTTTCTGGCTGGAGAATTTTTTTAACTCATGTTCTATATTGATTCTTTAAATTTTACCTAAGTGAATGTGCTTGCACTCTTTTTCTTCAGAAAGTTCAGAAAAAGTAGAAGCCTACCTGGGTTTGGAGGCAGTTGGGGTTTTTGTAATTAATATTTTTGGTAAGCATTTGAATGAGAGCAATTTTGGTGGTTTTACCTGATTTTATTTTTTTTGGTAAGCAACAGCTTGGTGTTTTCAGTATGTATGCAGCTATAGAGGATGAAATTGGGAAGGTGCCAGCTGAAGACAAGTATACTCAGTCTTTTCTAGTAGCTGCAGCTTCTGCTTCATGGGGAGACTAAGTACAAGTTCGTAGGGTAGGCAATACTTTTGGTAGGAAGAATGAAAGAGATTAGAGATGTGGGAGTGCCTCCACATTGAAATATTTTGCTCTCCCTCTGAGAACGCAAGAGCATGTGCAAGAAAATTCTGATTTTCTTTCTATACTGATAATTTTCTGATTTCCTGCAGTTTTGACTTGTAAGCTGTGCAAGACTAATGGTTTTCTTTTTTCTGATGAGGCAGACATTAGAGAACTGTAGAATGCTTTTGTTTTTATGCCAGATATGTCAGATTATAGTTTAACATTGGAATTATTTTAGGACTCCTTGTAGCGGGGGTCTTCTAAGACCAAAGGCTTATGAGAAAACATGGTTTTAATGATAGTAAAGCTTTGCCTGGGAAAAACAGGTAAGCTTAAATCAAGCTCATTCAATCCATACCAAGGATGAATTTAGTTTTAGTATTGCTGTTTCCCTCCGCGCCCCCCCCCCCCCCCCCCCCCCCCGACTAGGATGTAGAGTGTCACCCTTCAGCTCAGCTTCAGTAGTTTAAATATTAGTAGATTTTAATTCTATTTCTTATGATATTCTTAAATATTTAAAAAACATGAAACAAAATTCTGTTTAAAAGAAAAATAGGAAGCTCCTTAAAAAGCTTCTGAAGTTAATGGCATTTCAAGGCTGAGTGTAAAAGTTAATTCTTTCAAGGACTAAAGGTTTAAAACTCTGTCCAAAAAAAATTGAATCTGAGTGCAGAATCTACAGCTGGCCTTGACAGTGTACAGGTATCACTCCAGAATAGTAAGATTTGCAGTAGTCATATGAAAAGGACTTACTGTTTGTTCATACTTAGTGTTCGATTTACAGAAGTTTTTAATTTAAATGTCAGTTAATTTTATTTCCTTTGAGGGTGTTTTGAAATATATTTTTTGTTCATAACTATTTTTATAAGGAACAGCTGTTTTAAAGTTGAAATAATGGAGCTGACCAGACTGTGAAGAGCAATATGAGCAATGGATAGTCTTTTTTCTGAACCATTCAGGGCTCTTCTTAAGGGAGTGATTGAGTTAATACATGGCCTCAAGAAAAACTAGTAATATTATGCTTGAATTTCAAAGAGCTGATGACAGAACTGGCTGTGGTAGTGGTGTGTAATAGGTACACACTTTGCAGTTACAAAAATAAACACAGATCCACTGTCTGTAACACTTCAGTAATATTGCAGTACTTGGTTTGTTTGCTGGACTGCAGGCATAATTACTTAAACCACATTCAAACTCTTTCTAAGCCTGTAGAGCTGGGACAAGCATGCCCTGTGCTTCCTTGCACAGTGGGCTGGATTGTGGAACTGATTTTTCTGGAGAAGAACTTGTTTCTCTTCTCTGTTGAGACCCTGGTGAGTGAATCCTGGTTCAACTCAGCATACAAATGATTCTGTACTTACTGACTCGGAAAAAGCAAATAAAGGTAGCAATCAGTAGCCAGGCTGCAGTAAGAGCCAGGCTGTTTTATTACTAAATTCTAAAGACTTGCGCCATCTTTGAAGTCTGGGGCTAAACAAACTGCCTCCAATACCATCCGACTTTTTTTTAGTCTAGAATTCAACACCTTTGACTAAAATATTGTTTATATAGAAGGCTGCCATGTTTTTAATAAAATGTGTGGTTTTAAACAGGATTTACTCAAGAAACATAGACTAGCATAAGCTTTTCAGAAATTTGACTTCTGGATTGTTTTCTACTTGCATCCGAAAAGTTCTAAGCATTGGGCTCAAAATTAGATTTTTAAATGAACTGATTTGTGTAGGGGCTTGGAAAGCCCCCAGAATTCTGCATCTATTAAGGTCAAGCCCCTGAGCTGCTGTTTGTCATATAATGAGGATATACGTTTGTCATGTAACAGATCTTTTTCTGAAACTTTGGCAGCCACTGTCTGAAATCTCTGAAGTATTTTCAGCGAAGCTTGCTGAAATGTCACTAGAAGAAAAAAAGAAATTTATTTTGAGGCAACTTTTATTGGAAGTTGAACTGTTTTGTTGAATAGCGGCCAGTGAGAATAATTTTCTTTGCCTTAAGAAGTATAAACAAAGTAGAATACAAATATTTAATTTGAGATTTTTCTGCTTGCTGTTTTAAACTAGTTTCATCTATCACAAATGCCCTCCTGTAGTTTTAAATCCTGTATTTCAGCAGAACAGTGTTGATATAAATCTATGTAGAAGCAGTGTTATGCTATGTAAATAATACACTATTATTTAGCCTTTTTTCTTTCTAGGGCAGTAGCTTTCCTTAATGAAACACATTTATTACACCTTATTTCAACTGAAATTGGTGCACACTCATTTTTCTTGGTGCTTTCCAGTCAGTGTGGTTGCCAACCAGGATGCCCAGATTTTACTAGACTCCCCTCTGTCTCCCTGAGGAGAGGGAGATAGAGAACTCCCTCTGCAGGTATATGGTCTCTGTTTCTTTGCTTCCTGGATCTTGCCAACTGTCCTGTAATCCTAGGCACTCTGCTTGAGCAGGAGACGCTTTTAATTTCTTTCTCATGCACATACTTCCCCTTTATGTCAGATCAGGATCTAAAGTCCTTGCTGCCCCAGTTCTGAAGGAATGTAGGCTATAATCCTGTAAATCTGCTAATATAGGTGTGGTTGGAAAAAGGGGAAGGACTACATCAGAGATACAGAAAGTCAGGAAGATAAGATTCTGTTGAAAACCAAGCCGTGGGGAAATGGTAAAACTCTCAGTAGAAATTCCATGTTATGTTGCAGGGGGAGGAGGGGAGGCAGGAAATGAAGATTGCAGGTGTAGCAACTCAAAAGGGATAGCTCTTCCATCTCTTCTGAAAACTTGAAGGTGCTGTGATGATGCACTTTTTAATTGCTACCTGTAGATCTCAAGTTGGAAATTAAACAAACACTTTAAGTGATAGTGTATAGGAAAAATTATTAATTACACTGGTAATTTGCACAGGTCTGCAAATTCTTTCTGTAACATACCTTTTAACTGTAGATCTTTATTGGTACATGGCTTTTGTATCCAAGTGGTATACTTGGCTGTTTTTAGTGCAAGAGATGTTCATCGTTGAAAGGCACGAGGGAAAACTTCGGTGCGCATTAAAGGTGAGAGGAGCAAACGGTGAAAAACAGAAAATACTGTGCCACTGACATTGGGTTTTGTATTTATTGTAGCCTGACAAAGCTCTTGGCTTCTCATGACATTGGTTGGTGGGAATGTTGTATGGCCTGATTGGGCTTGTTCTGGGAAAGCTCATGGGAAACTTGTACTCTAAACTGGTGTTCAGTCCAGTTTTGTCTTGAGCTAAAATACGCCATCCTAAATTGATCAGTACTTATATGATCGGGTGCAATATTCTTATTGTCCAGAGGAAAAAAATTGGTAACCTAATTACCATAACCGTAGATTGCCTCATGTGATGATAGTTACTAATGATGTATTTTTAAAGATTAACTTTGTCCAAGTGTTTCCGTTGGTTTTAGTTACTAATGGCTAGCAAACTTTTCAGAGTCACCAAATGAAGTTTAACGTGATTTTGTAGGTTGGATTTTTGTATAAAGAGTTACGTTATTATTATTTTTTCTTGCTTGGAGTTTAAAAATGTTTTCTTACAACACATGTAAAGGATCCACATAATTTTGAAGGATATTTTGGATAACGTTTGTTTGAAAATAGTTACTAGTACTTGGCAGGAAGGTATTACATCTTCAGCTAATCCGGGTGTAAATTGGTTTTGGCTTTGGACATGTGATACTGTCATTATAGCATTTAGCATGCTCTACAGCAGCGCTTGATGCTGCGGGCATTGCTGTATTGGCTTGAAATGTGGAAAATACTATAACCGCATAAACAACACTCTCCGCTACAAAACCTAGGTAAGCGCACTAACATTGCAAAGAATTTCCCTTGTTGTCTTTCGTATCTTACTTGAGGAAGCTGTGTAGCTACCTAACAAGAACATTTCTGCTGAGAGGTGCTGATGGTTCTGTGGGGAGTCTACAAGACACAATGTATGGAAGCAGAGGTTATAGCAAGTACATTTCAATAGAAAATGCTGTGTGTATGTACTTTGGAGAAATACATATTTTAATTTTTCTTTTCAAAACACTTGCAAAAAAGCAGGATGTATGCTCAATATTTTATTATGCAGTTCTCAAATATGAATTCAATTAAGGTAATGAAAATGTATGCTGTTAAATTTGATGGTAAATTAGGTAAACAGAAGGATCATTTTAAGCTGCCCCTTCTTCTAACCCCTCTAAAAGAAGCCTAAACTTTCCCATAAAGTTCTTTCAGATATCAGCCCCATTATTTAAGGAAGAGTCAGGGACTGTATGAACTACACCACTATATGTGCAGAGGAAGCAAAGTTAATATTACTTTGCACCCTCTAGTGAATTCTGGGACTTAAATAAGTATTCTACAAATACAAACTGAATTTTCTTCTTGCTTAATTTGTGTGTGTTTTCTGAGTAGTATTGGTCAAACCATTTCCTTTCTGTTCTTATTTTTAACAGTTTGTTCTGTCAGGTTTTTTAAGAAAGAATCATAATATGAATTTCTTCAATTTATAAACAAAGAACAACCCCCTTAAAAGTTAAGGACAATCATTTCAATTAAGTTATCTGATAGAAAATTCAACTGGACTGTGTTAAATCTCTCAAAGCACTAATCTGACTTTTTAAAGCAGATTATCTCTAGTCCAGATGTTTAAAACACATCAGAAGTTTTGCAGAATGCTCAGGGTTGATGGAAACAGATTGCTTGGAATATGGGGCTCATAACTGGGTACCAAAATTGCAGAGTAGCTCAGAATACTGGTTTACTACGCAGCTGACTTTAATGTTTCCTGCCTGTGGGAGGAACGTTGAGAGGGAGTTATCGCACATGGATTGTGTTCCTGCATCTAGGAGGAGGAGCCTGGAAAGCAGGGAGTTGTAGGGATGGATCAAAAATGTATCAATGTAACTTCTGATGAAGCTTGGTCTTACTACATCATACTTTCGTTTTTGCTGTTAGTTGTTGGAGCAATTTGTTCATTTTAATGGACTTTTAACATTATAGGTATTTAATGTAAAAAAAAAAAACCAACTTTGCCATATGTACTTGTTTGAAGCCATCTCTCTTTGAAGTACTTCATTGTTTTTGTAGTTACTGTGAAATCAAATATGATTGCTTGAATTGTGTAATTGTCTGTGCAAATACAAAGAAAGCGTTCCTGCTTTCTGCTGTTGTTTTCAGGTGGCATTGATTCTTCACAGCCCTTGCACTCTGTGAGCCAGAGCGTTCTGTTTACCAAGCCTGGGGCTGGAACATCTGCTCCCTCTGCTGCGATCTCGTCAGTCAGGACACCTGCTCGAAGCCTTTCTTCACAGCCACGATCTTCACCCTCTGTTTCACAGTCACCAGAGTCGGCCCTTAAGGAAGGTACTAAAAGGGAATGGGAAGTTAGAGTACAGACTTCTACTCTGTTCCACATGCACACAGGAATGCTGGAAGCTTTATTGCTGCTCTTCTGCATTTGAATGACTGGAGTACACCTCTTGCGTCTCATCAGGCTCTCTTAGTGTTCTTGTTTTGTACCACCTTGATTCTAACTTCTCTTAGCTCTTCTGTTTGATTTCCTTTGGCCATATGGCATCTTTGGCTTATTTGTCTTGTTGGCAGTCTTGTATGTCTCTTCAAAAAAGCCTGTCTTTCAGTTCCATTTTTCTTCTAAAAAGCTGCTCACTATTTTAACTTCTTGGAAGGATGTCTTAAAAGTAGCTTTTTTAATCAGTCTGTATGGAAAAATCAGGTGTAAAATAGCAATTTGTTAGTGCTAGCACTGGGAAACAGAGTGAGTTTGAGTATTAAATTCAAACTGATAGAATTGTTTTCTTATTCCCTTATTCCCTAGCTGTAAGCTCCCATGGAAAGCTGTTGCAGGGGTTCTTGAGGGAGAACAGAGGAGTTCTTGTATAAGCTCCTACCTATTATGTTGGTAGCCTCCTGACAAAGAATCGGTTGGGTCTTGAGCCTTCTTCAGCCCTGATGGTTTGACTTGCCTCTTGACTGTTACATATGTCTGTATTCCAAGTCTAATTTACTGCACTGGGGTTTTTTTGCTGTTTTCTCTTGGCAATTTGAGTTTTAAATTCTTACAGAAAAAGAACTCGCTGTGTGAGATGGAAGTAGGCATTAATTTTGTCCAGAATGACGTGATATGTCTAGTGTTCACAATAATTCTCAAAAGCGTGGTGTGTGACTGGCATAGTATGTTTTGTGTTCTTAAATTTCAAAGTCTTCTGATATAAATATCCAAATTCCTCATTTTCTTCCATTTCTTCGTGGAGTGGAGACAAGTAGTAACTTGTCTATGGATCAGCATTGTATATCTTACAGGCAAAAAGATAATTCTTCATTGCTATGAAGTCCTACGTACAGTGTACCATTTTTAAGCAAAATAAGTCAGTTTTTGGAACCATGCTTGGTTCTCGGACAGTATTATAGTTGATTTTGATACTGAGTAGGATTTGTGCTGTAGATGTGCTTGCTAGAGAAAACTCTTGCTTCATCTTCCAAAAAAATTGCATAACTGTTTCTAATGAGAGAAAGGCTTTTAGCTGTTTAACTGCGCTTGCCTTGATGTGCAGTAAATATGGTTGTGCAGTGATTCCTGTATAATGTGTGAACACTTGGTGAATTAAATACACATCACTGTGGTTGCTGTTGAACTCTTCATTAAATTAAAATATTTCCACATAAGTGAAGGTTAATGCCATATGTAGCCAAATGAGCACACCTTAAAACCAACAACATACTGATGTCAGGAATATAAAGATGAGTCATCAGGAGTTTACGTTGATCTAGTTACATTTACATTGATATAATCAATAATGAATTCATCACGCACGTATGTGTTCTGTATTTCTATGTTTAGATTATGTTTTTATGAGCATTAGGAGACTTCAAACTCTTCGTTTCATTTGAGGAATCTGGAAAGCATAATGTACTCTTGCAATACCATTTTATCACATTTAATTGCTGATAACTTTATTTGTAGCAATTAAGCTACTGCAAAAATAGAATACATATTTGTCTGCGTTGTTAGAATTCCAAGTGTGTTTCTCATGCAGAGATTAAATGGACTGATTTTTTTCATATTATAGAGTAGCGCTGTATACGTGAAAGCACTCTGGAAAAACGGTTTGAACTAATTTTTAAAGTGGATTTCATTGTTTTAAGCTCCTGAGTGGGCATTCCTATACAGAATTAAAATTTTCTAATTACTTATTTGACTAAGTTCTAACAGGACAAAGAACTTAAAATGAATTAAAGTCTATTTAGTCTTATATAAATATCCATACAAATTTAATGCAGATAAATAATTTACCTGAGAACAGCATCCTAGAGATTAACTTTGAGAATGCATGTCCTGTCTGGATGCTATTTGTAGACTTCCTTTGGTTTTATGTTGATGAGAGGAGCTGATGAGTAAATGAAAATAACTTAAAGCAAAGAGTTTAAAGGTGGAGAAGAGGAGGGTTCATTTTGTAGGAACTACTTTGTAATATTAAGATCCTAATGCCATAGTAAATCCATTGAAAATATGAGGGTTATGGGTACAGAGCCAATTAAAGAACTTCAGGATATAGTTTATTTTTGCATATGGCTATTTAATTTTCATTTTTGGTGGGACCTCCATTATGAAACTTAAGCCACATAAAACATACACTTCACATTTTAAAGTCTTTCACGGAATGGGTGGTTGTACTTAAAATATCTAAATAGTTGGTTTTTTTATAGGCAAATGAGTTCTTAGCCCAGTTTATCCTTTTGTGTCCTCCCACCTACGTTTCTACATACCTGTAAAATATAGTGGGATAAAGCCTTAGAATGTGATGATATTATATTACAGGTACACGGGTAGCAGGGTTTAGAAATTTCCAGTACAAGAAATTTGTGACGATTTAAATTACATGGTTGCATTTCAAGCCAGTTGTATGAATAATCTCATTCAAAATAAAGAATGATTTTAAAGTAAGCTTTAGCAGTTTCAGGAGTGGGAGATTTTAACATTATTAACAATTCTGTAAAAGATGGTAGCAGAACTGAGCTGTCACAACTGAAATAATGAATAAGCATGTGGTGGCACTTAGAACTGTTGTCTTCAGCCACCTGTTTCTGCCCTTCATTTGTTTCTTCCCCTGTGCTGGCCTACCCGTGGCATTGGTGTGCTGTGAACCAGAATTGGAGGATTTTCCACCTGAGAATGACTTCTTAAACTTGGTTATTTTTCACCCAGATCAGCTCTCAGATTGGTTTTGTGGCTGGACAGTTGTGCTAGTACAACACAGGCGTAGCCTAAAGGCAGAACTTTGTAGTACTGCTGGCAATGAAAATAAAAAAATCTATTCGCTCGTAAGGCTGGTAAGAGTCAAGACAGCCCTGCCTCCAGAGGATTCATAGTGACATAGTTCATGATACCTAAACTTCTGTTTCACTAGCATAGTTTTTAAATCTCTTTTTCTCTATTCTTTCTGAACACGTGCATCCTTTATGTATGTGATGAGTGGCTGGAAAAGGGGGATTTTTTACAGTAGAAGTTTGTTTTTTCAAAAAAAACCCCCACATTCCGGAAGACTCCAAAGCAGCATTAGTAGAATGACTAATTCAGTCTTTGTCTCTTATTTGCCCATGCTTGGAATTTTTGCATTGGCATGCCCCTTCCAGGTAAATGTACTTTTTCTTCTCCTATCTGTGTACATGGTATTTGTTAGAGGTCTGTCTTTGCACTCTCATACTGTGCCCATCTTCTTTTACTTTGGCTCTCTGTGTTACAGTGCATCTCTTCTTGTCATCCTGACTTTTTCCCCCTTTTTACCTGCATGTTAATTATTTTAAGTTGTTTTTTCCTCTTCACGATAGTGCAGTAGTTCTGTCTTATCCCTCGGTAGCTCTCCTGGGCCTGAGAAAAGACATAGTCAGCATGGGTGTAATCTGGTTTTGTTCAGAGAATGGTTTTCTTGTATCCTCCTTATCAAGTGCATCCAGTTAACCTTCATAAAAGGCGGGACTATGAATCACTTGAGTTAGTCCTGTGTTGTAGCAGTGTAGAGGAACCAAAGCATTGTACATCCTTGGTTGCACTTGCGTTCATTTTTGCCTTCATCGTTCTCACTGCTTGTATTGTGGAGAAACTTGATTGGAATTGTAGGAGTATTAACGCACTAGGTAAAGTGAAATAACGTCTGTCTCATCTTGCACTAACCTCTGTATGAAAGTTTGTCTTTTCAAGAATGTGGTGATATGTTTTTGCTCTGTTTTCTTTTTACTTCCACTGTTTGAAGAGGTATTCTTCACCTTGATCCTGTTGTTTTTGCTTAAGTGAAGTTGAAGTGATCCTTTTGGGTTCATTTGCTAACCCTTTAAAAAAAAGCCATGAAACTGGCAGCATTTTTAGCCCGTAATTTAAATAAAATGTTGATACAGTTGATTCAGGTTGTGGATGGAAGTATTATTCATTACCATAGTGGTTTCAGATTATGCATAACATACACTACTTCTGCAGTGCTTTATAGTGTTAAAATGAAGATCACTATTCTAATGGTGCCACTGTGCTTCTACAGTGAAAAAAATCCCAAACTCTCAAGAATCTGAAAAATTCTGAAGAGTTTTGAAGAATTAGAATACCTTCTTGCTATAGCAATCCTTTGGATTGCTAAGAAACAGTGGTCACTTGCATTTATTTAGGATGTTTCTGCCTGACTGCAAGCATATTTAAAATCCTCGCTAACCCTGCCCTGTGACAAGAGAAACTTAAGACTTCTTCGAGGTGCTGAAATTGAATCAATATTGAGTGACATAGGAAATTAACTATAAGCCATTGCTCCATGTTTTACTCTCTTAAAATGGTATATATACGTGTTGCTTTTTTGTATTGGTCACGTGTTTAGAGCAGATATTGTAAAAAAAAAAAAAAAATTAAAGAAACACAGTACCAAAAAACCTTATCTGTTATGGTTTGGAGGTGACAGTGGTAACAGTTGTGTTGTCACCAGATCTTAAAAGTGAATGGTGTATTTAGGTGCATAAATATGGGTCTGTGAGCCTGAATTTAGGCTCTAAGTTAAAAATAAGACTAACGAAGTTTCTGGGTTTACCTAGCTTAGATTTCAGTGTGTTGCTGAAGTATATGCCTATACTCTTGCACGTACTCTCACAGCAGTATATTTCATTAACTTCTGACAGTGTTCAGAATTCCAGTGAATTATTCCTGTCTTAAAAGGGGCAGGTGTGCCAAGCAAGAGTATAAAATTAATGTTTTTCATAAAACAACTTATCTGGGAAGGAACTCATTTGCCTCTGTATATTAACTTATGAAAGTATTCCAGTGGGCAAACTGGCATTAAGTACACATATAGAAGGTCTGTGTGTGTGTTTAACTTCCTGATATACATGCACATACACACATATATATACATGAAATTTCCTGATATCTTCCATATGCTACTAATACTTTGCTAAACTAGCCCACTAAAAACTACTGCTGCTGTACTGCTTCTATAGTTCATACATGAACTATAGTCTGTAGCCTAGGGTTGTAGATTTAACTTTTTGCATGTTGGGATTTTCTCTAGAACAGCTTCTTTCTCTCACTTTTAATGCAATTATTTGTGACTTCGTTTCTCGTCTTTCTGGTCTGTCTGACTCTTATGTTTGTGCTTTCCACTTCACAGGCATGCAGTATGGTGGATATGTTAATAATCAAGCTAGCTCTGCACCAGCTCCCTTGTCATCAAGTTCAGATGATGAGGAAGAGGATGAGGAGGATGAGGAAGCAGGTTGGCTTTAGCTTTACACCAGTATCTTGTTCTCTTCCTACTCAAGTTTTATTCTGTATTTCCATCCCCTGAAACATTTTTCCTTTAAGATGGAATGTCTCTCTGACTCATCATGTATCAAATTACCTAGAAAATTCCCAGCTGTTACTAGTATAGTAAACAAAAAGGAGTCCAGTAGTGGTCAGCAAACCATCTGGTTTGGGTTTTTTTTGTCATATTAGTATCAGATGTTTTATGTATCTAACAAAGTAATATTCACAACTTGAAAGACTCCCATATTTTTAATATCTTGATTTGTAGTAGGTTTTAAACTCTTAAGTGAAGATAGCTAGCTCTTTAACTTAGACTGATAATTGCTTATGTTAAGCAACTAGGTGCCATTTGTATTGTTATAGTAAACAGTGTTTACCTTGTTTCTCATTTTACATATAGGGAACTGTTACAGTTAAGGTAGTAAGTACTAAAAGGTAATAAGTGTGCTTTTTAAGACGGTAAATTAATCTGTGCTGCTTTTTTTTCTCTTTCTAACTGTCCTTGGTCAGGCACATAAGTTCCCTACAAAGCAAGCAGATTAAAACTGAAATTAAGTTTGTTTACTTTTTTTTAAGAAGCAGTTTGTCCTGATTGATTGAAATTTACATTCTTGATTGTAAGGATTCTGCCTGTATTTTGGCAGAATGGCTTGGTTTTGCAAGTTTTATCTCTCTCACCACCTTAGTCTTTTGGATAGTAACTTTTTTCTTCTAACTTAAAAAAAAGTTTTTACAATCTATATAAGTGGTAACAGTGCAAAAAGCTGTTTGAGATAAGATTAGACTTCTACCCTTGTTGATAGGTGGAAGTAATAGCATGTTCCTTGGGCTGATACACTACACCCATTTGTGTGTGCTAGTATTAATTTGGGATAGCAAACTTTTGTAACTCTTCCTTTAAGCTTATAATTCATAGAATTACATGGCCCTGTTACAATGAGTTTTATTAAAATATAAAACTGGAATGCTGTAAAAATAGCTTAGTGTGCTCTTAGTGATACTGTGAAGAATGGAGCAAAAAAATGATGTCCAGGCCATAATTAAGAACAATGGGATGGGTTCATGTTATCAATTTGAATAATAGTGATTCAACTGTGATGTTGAATTATTATTAGAATATTAGAAGAAAGCAGTTGCTGCTGTTCTTTTTCCAAGGAGGAAGGCATTTTCAGCCGAAAACACTGGTCATTGTTCCAGCCAGAGAAGGACAGTATTTGGAGGGTGCAATAGTATCAATATAAGTTATATTATTACCCCCAGCCCTAGTGGAGCACAAGTATCAGGATACTTTGGATATCCTGTGTAATTCTTGCTGTTTCAGATTATTGGTTCAGTTTCCTTACTTTCTTACCATTTGTGTAGTAACACTTTCATTCTTTCAACAGGCTTGAGTATTAGTATTAAATTATGAATAGTAACTTTTGAATAACTCTTCTTTTTAAATCTAAGGATACTTCCTAATTTTAGATATCAAGGTTTTTTCTAATGCCATGAGTCTAGTTAGACTTTACCAGCTAGAAAACAATTTCACTGTGGGACATAAAGTTTGCTTTGGCTGTTGTGATACAACTGCTGTTTGAACTCTGCTTTCTAAAGAGTAGGCTAAAAGAGCCAGGAGAGTATTTTGGTGTATTTATTGTGGGGCTACCTACTGAATTTTCTGCAGATGACTATCTTTGCCTAATCCCATGCCAAGGTTTCGGTCAAAGGATATGTCAGAATTTTTTAATACCAGTCAGAACCTTTGTCTCCTTACTTTGTTTGCTAAACCTACCATGGACAAAGTTTTCATGCTCCCTACCATCTTTCTTTCTCGTTTCGTACATTGCTAAAGCCTATAGCCTTTGAGCTATTGTTGTATTAAATTTAATCTTATGCAAAAGAGTGAAAGAGCACCCAGGTTCAATACGTAGCCTACGTCATCAATCAATAACTGTCCTGTTTTATGCCCTGTCACCAGGAGTTAATGTAAACCCTAACCAGATTCTGTAAACAGGTTTCTAGCTCGGGCTGTGCCAGTGGTTTTATGAAAAGCAGATGTTGGACATCTGGTTGCTTGTGTTTGTGTAGCTTCTCAATTTTTTTATCACTCTCACCAGTTAGTTCTTTAACTATGTTGCCAATGAGTTCTTGAAAACTCTGAAAGCAAAAGTTATACTGGTAAAATAATTACTTAACTGTAAAAGCACTTTGTAAGTATTACTTTTTTCTAAGCAGTGCTTTCTAATATCTTTTTCTTTATGAAAGATTTTTTTTCTGGCTTCCTAATATGTTCTCTGGTCTGGTGTTTATTACGCTAAAGTAAACTTTGACAGTTGTTGTAGCCTATTGTTTAATTTTGTGGAAGTTGTTGTGCTTTTTATTGATGGAGAATCTGTGAGATTTCCATGACACGTGACCAGCTTAGTTTGATGCTGCATTTGAGGTGCAGGAAACTGTATAACTTACTGGTTTTGAGTCACCTATTTGTTTCCCAGTGGAAAGTAGACCAGGGCACGTCGTAATTCTTGTAGGCATTGGGACTCAGACAGTTCTCAAGAATGTGTTACAAAACTTGGAAGTTCTTTAGAGGCAAAGACCTTAAGTGAAAGGTCTTCAGTCAGTAAGCATAAGGGTTACTCAGTAATAGGATTCACTTCCTTATTTTAAGTTAGGCAGACCTTGTTTGTGTTTCAGAATATCTGAGATTATACTTTCTGGTTAAACTTTTCTATATGTCAGAATGGATGCATAGAGTTCTTTTTTGTAGTAGTAGTAAAAGTATGGCCACGTTCCATTATTTTTACTTACAGCATGCTTTTAAGATATATTCTTTTATATATTTGTCAAATTGGTTTCTCAACTTTTCCAGCAAAGCTTGGGAAGTATATAATATTTCTTCTTTGCAACTTACTGTGTTATTGATATCTAGTGAAAAGAGCAAGCTAATTTTACATGAAATTATATTATAGATGGACAAAATTTTATGAATATGATTTACTATGGGAAAAAACTCAGTAAAGAGTGACATAGTGGTTAAATCAAAAAGCTTGAACTAGTGTCTTATGTGTTCATAACTGTGCTTACATCCTCTTGTTATTTTTTTGAAATGTAGAACTCACTTCTGGTCAGACAAGAAAAACTTCTTGCAAATTCTTGATCTTGTTGACCTAATAAAAGTATATTTTGCCTTCTGTATAGTAGGACTTGCCAAGCCTTTTAAAGCTGTGCTCCTGCTCAGGGAACAAAATAATGAATCCTGTTTCCTTCAGTTTCTAGAATAAAAACAAAGATAAAATTTGGCAGGAAAAGAAATCTTGCAGTTATGTTCCCTTATAAACTTAAGGGGGAGAAAAGGGGGAAATTTACAGTAAAAAACAATGTGAAAACTAATATTTTGTATGTTTCACAGTGTTACTATATTATTTTTTAAAATCTATTGTTAGTGTTATGAGGGCTTTTAAATAGAAAAACTATTTCTTAGCTGAATGCTTTAAAGGCAAAATGTTCAAAAATAATCTATAGTCATGATGTTCCCATGGTATTGATCTGTACCAAATGTCAGCGGTGTTAGCTTCCATATGCAGGAGTCTCTCTACTTGGAAATCTCAATTGAAGGGGGATCAAATCTCAAATGTTCCACCATTGAAGTTCTCCCTTGAAGTACTTCCAGCTTCACAATGGGGTGTGTGGTCATGGTTGCTCCTTCTGAGTAGATCAGTATCAGTGAATCTCTTTTCAGTCTGTTCTGCCACAAAAGTTTATATATATAATTGTATTTTTTGAATTCTTAATTATACTGTTTCTTTTCTGTAACACTTCATGGCTTGGGGTGTTTTAAGGAGCAGATACATTTAATCTCCTTGGCCCTTTTTCTTCGGAAATTACGTGAAATTACACTGAAAGAAGTGTTTTTAAATACATTTGTTTGCAATGTTTTACAGTAAGATACTCAAGATATGTGCATAGGGTGAACTAAAAATTAAGCATTAGGAGTCTCTTCAGTACTAACAACTATGTATGTGCCCCTGTGCTTTTTTACTTTTGGCTGGTTAACTGTTTCATAGTTAGTTTTGGTTGTACTTTTGTACCAAAAGTAACTGTTTATTCTGACTGAAGCCCAGACTTCTTGTCAACGTTCAATGGGAAAGAGAAGCTCTGCATTGTAATTCAGAGCTTGCTTTGTTTTCAACAGCACAGAAAGGAGGAAAGAATTAAATACTTGTCAGTTTTGCTTGAAGGTGGGGATGGTGCATGATCATTCTGAAGATGATGGGGATCTTCTGTTGTTTGCAGTTGTGAAGGAAGTCACAGTGGAGACTGTTTTAAAAATGCTTTTTGTAGCTTCAGTTGATGTAGTCCAGAAGAACTTTTAATAGAATTTTTTTTTTCAAAAAACAACTTTGTAAATTGTTTTTGTCTTATCCCTTTATCTCTTGCTATTTGTTGGGCATGTGCTTGTTTGGTTTTTTAATATCATGTTGATTGTTTATCTCTTCTTCCCCCTCCTCTTTGCAATGGTTATAGCTTTCAAGTCTCAGGGCTGAAGTGGTGTTTTGTCCCCGGGATCTTGCTTGACAGTTTCTTATCAAAGCTTTTAGAAAAATTTCTGTCTCTTATTTCTCAAAAATTTACCATTTCTGAAGCACCTAACTCTAAATCATTTGCCTCCCCCAGCAATTGATAGTTCCTCTACTACAAGCAGTGCCTCCCCTGTTCTGAACAATTATGATGCCCTGGAAGGAGGTGGCTATCCAGGTAAGCAGTTTATTGCATGTTAATTGTTTGTTTGAAGACTTAAATATCTACTGTTTATGGGTTGTTGGGTTTGGGTTTTTTCTATTTCTGATGGTGTTTACTCTAAATTAACAAGTAGGTGAAAGGAAATGCCTATGAAAGGACTGGGGGCAATCAGCAGAGGGAACATACCTCGCTTTTTTAATCACTTATCACAGTTTTAACACTGAAGTTGGAGTAACCTTTTAATAAAACTTCCCTGTATTGTAAGTCAGACTTCCCATTGTAATATTGAGGGTAGTGCTGAAAGTATGCTCTGTGTGAAAGCAGGCATCTTTCTCTAGGTTATACTGATGCCTGATTGTTGATGTTAGTAGCTGATCGTAGTTCACTTGCCACTGAAGTTTTGAGATACCAATGATATCAGCTTGCAGAGATGCTTGGATCAGGTTTTTGGTTTTGTATTTTTCTTCATTTAAAGAAAATGGCTGCTATTTTGCTTATTTTTAGAGATAAAAATATTAGGAATGTCAGGTTTGTTCTAAATGAACTAGCAGACCACCTCAGTCTTAAAATCTGTAAAGCTGTCATATTGAGAGGAGGTGGAAAAGATGCTGTTCAAGCTAGGTATCTTGGCCGATATTTTAAAAGGTAATCGGATTATTTCAGGGAACCTCCTTGTCTGGCTCTTCCACATTGCTCTGGCCTCTGAAAATGTCACAGTAGTTTGCTTAGTTTGATGGGTTCCTCTGTAAAGTGAAACCTCTGTCAGTTAAAAGCCAATACTGCTGTCCACACAGGATCTAGCTCAGGCAGTAAGGGCAGAGGCGTGGCTACAGGATTACAAATCCTAATTTCTCAGCTAATAACAAACCATTTTGGTTCAGCTGAAGGCATATTCTAAAAATATCTAGTTGCCTCTCTTTTCCTTAAAGAGTAAGAGGATCAACTTTAAATTTCTTTGATCTGTTGATTTTGGGGGTTTTCTTCCGCCCCCTGGAGTGCTTATGCCAAATGTAGTTTCTTGGCGGTTGGTTTCTTGAGTGGTTGGTTTCTTTGCCTGCCACTTTTCCCAGTGGATTTTACTAAGCTTAAATTCTCCTGAAACTTAGCTGATGTTTGGAGACAATTCTAAAAAGTAATTTCATGTCTTTACAACCGTTAGGCTTTCTATGAATTTAGGTGTATGCCTTACTTATAATTTGGCCTTTAGAAATAACGAGACTGGACTGTGCTGCAAGGATAATCAGGAGGCGTTGTGTAACTTGAAGAAAAGCTCTGTATCTACATTTGGAGAATTGCTCTGTTGCTGTAGCCTTATGTTTTAAACAGTATTCATAAGTGGTAGAGAAGAGACTAAGCATGAATGGTCTCTTGGCATAAAATGTGGTTCTAAGGGGTTTTTATTTCTTTTTCTAATTCAGTTGAAATACATTTTGAGTTGCTTTTTTACTTTTTTGTAAAATAACATTTTGTTAGTGATTGCACAAGTCTGTGGCCATATTTCCATGTATGTCCCCTTTATCAGCATAATTGCAGTAATCTGCCTTGCTAATTTATGTAGTCAGCGTAGATCAAGATCTTCATGGATAATACAAAAACATATGAATTGAAGTGTTGTTTGTTAAGCAGTTAGGAGTTTCTGTTTAAATTAAGAAAGAAATAGCAAGCATATTCAATACCTGTGGGATTTCGTCCTTCCAGACACACGTTCTGTGACCAGCAGCCCAGTTCCTGCTCCATCAGTCCCACAAACATCAAAAGCTTCTAAGCCCTTTGGTTATGGATATCCAACACTGCAGCCTGGCTACCAAAATGCAGCGCCACCTACTCCTGTGCAGCACAGTAATCCAGGACACCATCCTGGGTTTCAGCAGTATCAACAGGTTTGTATTTTTCATTTAAAAGTTACTTCATGAAGTAACTTCATGGGAAGAGACTTTTCTGTGTGATATATTTCTCTCTTTTAACATATTTTCATATTTTATTTTTGTAATTTCTGAGGCACTAAATGTTAAGTATAATATTGATGTCATAGCTCTGCATCTTCATATTAGAAGGCTTTTGAATTAAAGTTTTAAGTGTATCTCTAAGTATTTAGGCCTAACAAATTTGCTTCAAGAGTTATCAGCAGCATCCTTTATTGATAGGAAACCGTGAAGAAGCATACTGAAGTACATGATCAGCAAATACACGTTTGATCAGAGCACTACTAAAGGCTGTGATCTCAAGCATTAAATCACCTTATGAGCAAGGCATGGCATAGGGTCCAGATGAAGGAGTTCTGCAGAGCCTGTGCTGGGTGTGTGGTGGAGCAGGCTGCCTGCATCTGCTCCATTTTTCCTGGTAAAGAGAGCACTGAACACCCAAGAAGTTTCGTACAATCACTTGGCTCCTGTTACACATGTGAGTCACCCGAGAGTGGTGGAATCTGAAGAAGAGGCAGATGCTGAGACAAAATGCAAACACTGAAGAGTTGTAGAAAATGAAATGTACTGATGTACAAATCCCACACTCTGAAGGCCCAGCTGGCAAATGGGTTGAAGCTGCTGTTGCAGGTCATCAAAACTTCTTACTGAGCTGAGTATAGTACTACAGGTTAGCATATATATCCGGGAATGCTTTCACTGCTACAGAGGTAATGTCAAACGTGATGTGGAGGAAATGTTTAATTTTTTTTCTTAATTGAAAAACTAGGTTCATCTTCACTATCATGCAAGATGGAGTTAAGCTTTCTTCAGCAGTACACAGTAAAAGAAAAAAAACCCCAACAATTAGAAGGTGCAGCAAGTGAAATTCCAGTTGGATATATAAGGAGAAAATTCTTCAGAATGGGAGTAGGGAAGCACTAGAACAGATTGTGCTGTGAAATCTTCAATCCTTAGATATGTTCAGAACTCAGCTGGACAAGCCTATGAGCAACTTGGTCTAGCTTTGAAGTTAGCCTGGCTTGAGCAGGGGGGTTGGACTACCAGACCTCAAAGGTGCTTTCCAACCTAACCTTTTCTCCTCTTCTACAGTTGTTTTTTTTTAATTTAAAAAATAAATAAATCAATTTCTGTAACTTGGAAAAGGTACATTGTAACATCTTCAAAGAGGGAAAAACTGTCAGCCTTTCTAGTAACTTCTTTTCTTATGCCTGGAAAGCTTGAAGGAGTATGTGTGACTTCCAGTGTTGATTTATATCATGAAGTTGAATTTTGTCCAATGGTACATATTTGGAAGGTGTGTCACATTTGTCTTAGCATTATTAAATTTCTACCATACAACTCTTTTCTTTGGGTTTATTACGAACTACTGCTCTATCTCTTTTTAATACATGTCTGGAAGAATTTGGATTACAGGAAGATTTAAGGTTCTTATTTGAACTTCATTGTGTGTTTATCCATTTGCAATGCTCTTACTTTTTTCAGCAATATCCAGGTGTGAACCAGCTGTCCTCTTCCTTAGGAGGGCTAAGTCTACAGCATTCTCAGCAGCCAGAAAGCTTGAGACCAGTAAACCTTACACAAGATAGAAATATTTTGCCTGTATCTTCAGTTCCAGCACCTGTGCCTAACTTGAATTCTGATCTTAGGAAGTTAAACTGCAGTCCAGAGTAAGTCTACTGTGTCTAGAATAGCATCTTATATTTTTCCGGTGACTAATAATTAAAGTGTCAAAAAAATGTCTAAACTGACTCCTGACTTTAAATCTTTGTGATGAGCTAGTATAATGCCTTTCACTTGAAAATAAGTTCATACCCTGCATCCTTACACAAATATTGAAACTGTTCTGCCATCAGAATACATTATATGCAGTGTGAGTGTAGCTCACTTACCGAAACATTAAGAAACCTGACTAATCTTTGCATCATTTTATCCATCTAAAAAAATCTATTATTTAACACCTTAATGTTATGCAGTACATTTCATAGAATATTTTTGTAATATTGCATAGGATTTTTTCCAGAAAACTATGATGATCATGCCTATATACACTGAATAAACTGTGAGTATAAGAGTATATTTTACTGTAGTACGCCTGTAATCATGATGTATCCTTTCACCTCTAATCAACATTAAGTAGTGTTATCTACCTATCCCAAGTCAAGTGCAGCTAAGTACAATGGAAATTGCTACTCCACAAAGATCTTAATTCTAAATCCAGAAGAAATCTTATTCATTGCTCCAAATTAACTCAGCTTACTGCCCTGGTGACAATGCATGGTCCCCCTAGAAAACCAAAATCAGAAAACTGGGGGTCTTGAAATCATTCTTAGGCATGGAACACTTTCGACAGCTCTGTTCATGCATTGGGGTTTTTAGTGCCATTTATTCAGATTTAAGTCCATTGTCCACTTTACATACACAAAAGGGAAGATTCTGGCTCTTGGTATTTGACGTCCTTTTCTACTGTTTTCTCACTAGTTCTTGGCAAGTAATATTTATGTAAATATTGTATTCCTTCTTTAGTTCCTTCATGCAAAAAATCTTTAATAAAATACACCATTTTACATTTAGCATTGTACCTAAAGCAGTTTTATCTGTTTATTGCAAGTTCATTTTGGTATACTTTCATTGCTGAACTACTAAATTGGGGAGCAGGAGAGGTGTTGGGGTTTTTTTCTTTAGGAGGCTTTTAAAAATCTTTCATGGATTAATTTTGTTTATTAAATCAGCTTTCTGAAACATAGGATTCTTAAATTTCAAAATTTCTTAATCAGGTGTTAACACAATGTTTTTAACGTCTTTCAACATTTCATTTTCAACATAATGTTTTTATTTCCTTTCAGCTCATTTCGATGTACATTGACAAATATTCCGCAGACACAGGCTTTGTTAAACAAAGCTAAGCTTCCTTTGGGTTTGTTGCTACATCCCTTTAGAGACCTAACGGTAAAGTAGCTTTTTTTTAATAGTATATGTATTAATATACACATTTGTCCTATTTTCATTGAAACAATAAAAATAATGAACTATAAGCCCTAAATTTAACAGAAGTAACAAAAAATTGTTTGGAATTTAGAGAGGAGGAGGGGAAAAAAGCCTTGAAATTGCTACTTCATTGAAACCCGCAAGGGAAAAGTTTGGACAAGTCCTTCAAAATTTTTTCCTTATTGTTGGAGAATTTTGCCTGTGGTTCTCTGAAGCTCTGGTTACTGCTCTGTGTGTTGGGCTCAGAACTGTTGGATACCTCTTGAAAAGGTGTTTCCAGCGCCCTCTTGAAAAGAGGTGCTCATGTTTAATGTATTACCGGTATGATAAATTCTGTCAATAGAAGATAAGCACGATGGAAGATTGAATCTGTGTTTTAAGCAACTCCTGTCCATCTCATTTATTTGTATTTAGGTAAAAAGGTGAATAACTCTCTGGTATTACTTTTTTCATATAAAGTGTGTTCTTCGTTTAAGATTTGCTGTCTGTCATTTAGTCACCCAAAGTTGTCCTGTCTTTAGCTATGTAACTTAAGATTTTTAATGAAATTACTTTATTACATCTTTGATTTGTGAAATTGTATTAAGACAATAATTAAATATTATTTCTTCTGTTTTTAAAGGGGAGAATATTTTTAATAGGCATCATTATTACTTTATGAAAATGAGCTAAAAAGGTAAAAGGAAAGATGATAGAATATATAGTATTATGAAGCTTTTGTACGCTGTACTGCATGGTAATGTTTTCCATAAAACGTATTATGTGCCTTTGTTACAGCTTTCCATTGTTTCTTTTTAGCAATTACCAGTAATAACATCAAGCACAATAGTGAGGTGCAGATCCTGCAGGACATATATCAATCCTTTTGTTTCTTTCATTGATCAAAGGAGGTGGAAATGCAATTTGTGCTATAGAGTTAATGATGGTAAGTTTTTGTCAAGAGATGCTTGCATTTATGGAATCTCTTTCAACTATTGGCATCTTATCAGTCCACAGGATACTTCAGATTAAAATGACAGTGTTCTTAAGATGATTTTAAAATCTCTGGATTATAAATCAGATGTGCTGTGTATTTTCTGAAGCAAAAGGTTGTTCTGCAATTTTCTGGGAGACTAAGAAAATGTAATTATATTACCCTGATTACTTGTGTAATGAATTCAACTTAACTCCGCTGATGGCTGTTGCAATATGCAAATGGAAACATGATGAGAGCTAATACTGTCTGCAGTCCAGGCCAGAGGTTATGAGAAACAATACAGATTGAAGCTTGTTGTGAAACGCTCTATTTGCATTGATGTGTTAAAGTTGGGGAAATACTGCTGTTTAAAATAAACCTTTTGTTTCCCATCATTTAACTTTGTTGCTCAAGGTACTTGAAATGATCTTTTGTTTTATGTATCCTTAATCTGAATTTTTTTCTGTTGTTAATGATAATTGAAATATGTCTGTGTTAGTTTGCTTGTAGCTGCCATATGGTTTTTATTTGCTGACAAACATATTAACCTTCTCAGGGGGAAAAACATTTTTTCTTTTTTTTTACAGTTCCTGAAGAATTTATGTATAATCCTCTGACACGATCTTATGGAGAGCCTCACAAACGGCCAGAGGTCCAAAATTCTACAGTAGAATTCATTGCTTCCTCGGACTATATGGTAAAAAAAGTTTTCATGGGAACTTCAACAACAATTGCATCAATTGCATGTTCATATAAATGCGTTTGAAATGAATGTTGCATATTGCTCCAGCGGTGTGTATTAATTTTACTATGAAGGCCCTCTTAACACCGAAGAATACTTAAAACTTGTATTTGGTTTGAATTTTAGCAAATGTAGATATATTCAGAGGCTTGTCAATTAAAGGCAACTGCAACATGTAGAAGTCCAGGGTAGCTTAATGTGGCATAGTCTGGTTTGAGCCTCACACAATGTGGTTTCTGGGTTTCTCCCTCATTTTGAAGAGGTTTTGAAAGACCAATAATGGAATAATGAGAGAATTAAGCTGGGTTCAGATTTTTAGTTAGTAATTTTGACAGAAACAATTCTAACTAGGAGTCAACCTACAGCTGCTGTGGTAGTAGTCTTGTCTCCAAAAACGATGAACACGGCCTGGGAAAAGGCCCTGTTCATAATGACACTATTAACAACAGCAAAAATAAATTGTTCTCTTGTCTATGAATTGAAGCACAGCGGCTAAGACATTTGGCAATGAATAAATACAGCCTGTTACGTGGTTGGGAAAAGGATGTAGGTAGAATATTTTAACCCCATTTAGTGGATTGCATTGTCCACATCCTGAAAGAACAATGGTGTTTTGAAGAGTGAATTCCATATCTGGCATCAGAGAGTTATGTTTGAGGTGACTGGTGGAAGGAGAGGCTAAAATATCCAGTTTCTGTTCTGAAGCGTAACATCGTATGCATAATTACAAATGGGAATTCTTAACCACTGTGGTTAAGTCTAGCCACATGACTCGTAGTAAAACAGTTTGATTGCATAATGTGTACCTTGCATTTCTCTAAATATTCCCTTTTCCTACTTATTTCTAATGACTAATCATTTTTAACATTTCTTTATATGTGATTTTTTAACTTTATTTTTATTTTTTTACTTTGTAGCTTCGTCCTCCTCAGCCTGCGGTATATTTATTTGTTTTAGATGTGTCTCATAATGCAGTGGAGGCTGGATATTTGACAATAGTCTGCCAGTCATTGCTGGAAAACCTAGACAAGTAAGAATATAAATAACCTTTTCAAATTAGCTAATGTGTTATTAGGAACAATACTAACCTACAGCTTTGCGGGAACACTTTGTGTATAGTGTTTAAACAAACACAGGACAGAATTTCTGTTGCCTGAGATTCTGAAATGCAATTTACATGTCTTAAAAACAAGAAAAAACCCACACAAAAAACTCCAAAACCTACCAACTGAGCAAAAAAACCAACACCGCCCCCCAGAAGAACAGCTGTTGAAGGAATTTACGTGATAAGAGTTCTCTCCCCTGCATGTGATTAAAGGTGGATCTGCAAATAATTTTCTTATTTATCTGTGAAGAATATTTAGCTGTAACTTCTAACAACGTGTTGATTGTATGAACATCTATAAAGTGCACTCTTCCCCCCTACCAAGACCAATAAAAATTTCTAAATTAGAGATTAAATTGGCTAGCTCTTGGCTGAAACAGCTGAGGTGCTGCACACTGGAATGTTTGATTGCTAGTGTGAGAATGCCTCGGTGAATTTTGTCGGTTCAGTTGTTTTAGATCAGTTACCTAGATCTATCTCTGCCAATTTCTATCTGTTCTCCTTTTTGCGCTGGAACAGCATGTAAGGGATTGGTGGTGGTGTTTTTTAGGGAGGGCTGATAAACTGTACTATGTTCATGTCTTTTGAAAACTAATTTGCATCCTGTGGACACCTCACTCTAAAAATTGTTCTCTACAAGTTTTTCCTGGGAAACTTGATTTTCATTTCTGATAAAGACACCAACATGTACAATAAAATTTTTCACTTAGGTTTATTGGTTTAGTCTTTCTTTGTTCAATTTTGACAGGTATTTTGTCAACAGATTTTCAGAAACATGCTAAATTATTTTAGGTAAATTCATAAAATCCCACACAAAGTCTATAGGAAAATCAATACATCCAGTTAATTTAAATACCCAGATGGTAAAAACAATATTTCTCTCTATTGCTTTTGTTCACCATTATGGTTTTCAGCACTTGCTCATGTTTTATATTTTGTTTGAGAAATCCTGTTTAGTTTTTTGTTTTATATTTTTAATGTCATACATAGGAATATGGTCCACATGAGAAATAAATATGTTGCATGGTAGAGATATTGGATTTTGGTTCAGAGTTGTAAGTACTTTGTAACTACATTAGTAAATGGTTTGGGTTTTTTCTTGTTTGGGTGTTTTTAATTATGAAAGAGCAGAATGCACTATTCTTCTGTCGAAGAACTGAGAAGGCTGCCTTCTTTCATGTGTCAGTGTAATGTTTAAATGAACCTACAAAGTTCTCTCTTGGATCACTTAGTGGATCGCTTAGTCCTGTAAACTGCACCATTATCCCAGCTTTTCAGAAAACGCTGAAGAAATATTACTTGTAAATCTCCTTTCTTTTGTTCTCCCTTCACCACTGTGTACGTGAGCTGAGTTTCTGCTAACATCAGCAGGAGCTCTGTGTGTGTATGTCTTGAGAGAGAAATTTAGAGCTTAATAGTTTATTTTTTTTAATGCTTCAGGCTGCCTGGAGACTCAAGAACAAGAATAGGGTTCATAACATTTGACAGCACTGTTCAGTTTTACAACCTGCAAGAAGGTTTATCTCAGCCCCAGATGCTGATTGTCTCAGATATTGATGGTAAGTAAAAAAAAAAAAAGGAAAATAAATTTTTGAGAACCTACTTTTTTCCTAGAGAAAGATTAGAATCTCTCAGATGTTCTGGTATTAGGTCAGTTGTATTGAATGTATAGGGAATAATTTTTAAAAATTAATCTTACGCTAACTACAGAGTAGGTGGTGTTTAAAAAAGTGAAACTCATGTTAATTTTGCTTTGAATAAAACAAGCCTTCTATAGAGTAATTCTCTCTAATGCATGTATCAGAAAAGTAGACTGTATTTCATGGTAAGTAGAGGAGTGGGCAGTGAAATGTTTTGTTCTATTTTTACGTTGTTTTTTCTTTAATAAAAAAACTTTTCTTCTGTTCTCTCTGCAGATATTTTCCTACCTACACCAGATAGTTTACTTGTCAATCTTCATGAAAGCAAAGAGGTATGATTGTTCAAAATATATAAATTAAATTTAAAGAGTTAAATATTCAAAATAGAGATTCCTTTTAAACTTGGAATTCAAGCCTATCTTCATAACATGTAATTCCAATGCTATTTTTTAGTTATAGAAGTATTACATGTTTGTTTGACGCATCATAGTTTTTAAAATTTTTACTTTGTTTTCCTTAGTGTGTTGAAACTAAGCTGAAATATTTGGTGCTGATTGTTCCACTTCAGTTACAGCAAGTCAGCTTTTTAGAAATAACAGAAAATCTCAAGCTTGCAATATCTCATAAACACCTTTCAATCTGTTCTGCAGCTGATAAAAGATCTATTGAATGTGTTACCAAATATGTTCACTAATACAAGAGAAACACACAGTGCATTGGGCCCTGCTCTTCAGGCTGCGTTTAAACTGATGTCCCCAACGGGTGGTCGGATATCTGTGTTTCAAACTCAGTTACCATCTTTGGGAGCAGGGCTTTTGCATTCTAGAGAAGATCCCAATCAAAGGTCAAGCACAAAGGTACAAAAACTTCCTTTAATATTCATCTCACAAGGCTAGGGACTGGCCATGTCTTTCTGACTTGCATCATTCTTCAGATTAACTCTTGTTTATAGCAGTTCACTAGATTTTAATTATTCAGTGTTTCTGTGTGTGCATTTAAAATCACTAGTTTATACATGAATGTGTGGTATTACTTGTTTAAAAGTGCATGAGCTGTCATTTGGGCCCTTGGTCCATAGCTTTTCTTGGCAAGTAAAAAAGCTGCATCTCTTGACTCAGTTAATACCAACACGGGTTTTGAACCAAAGGGTGGATATATTAAATTGTAGACCTAAAACATGATTTCTTAGTATTTTTATGGCCTTGTAGTTTACAGCATGTAGTAAGTATTACATAGTTACATGAATGTTTATTTGTATGTCAACATAAACTTCCTTGAAAGTAGGATCATAACTTTTGTAAATACAAACCAAAAGGATATGGAGCATAATGAAAATAACTTGTGCAGGTGGCAATGCCTATAAATTATTGCTTAAGGGAAACCTCCTTGTGACACTTTGCTGCTGAACAGTGTGTCTTTTGTTCCATGAAGTCTTAAGAGAGCACGATCATTGTCTTAACTTTTTCCTGTGTAATTTATTCACCAAAGGTGGTCCAGCATCTTGGTCCAGCAACAGATTTTTATAAGAAGTTGGCACTGGACTGCTCAGGCCAGCAGACTGCTGTGGATTTATTTCTCTTAAGTTCACAATATTCTGATCTAGCTTCTCTTGGTAAGGAGTACCTAATGTATGCATTCACTCTTTCCACCCTCTTGTCTGTCTTTGGAAGTATAGGCTTCTCCAGGAATTCTTGAATCATGTAAATCTTTTTGCACTTTCATAAATGCAGCTAATACTGCAAAGGAATTGACTTTGAAGTTAATAGTAGTAAAGAACAGGAGTATTGGATTGGTGGCATCAGACAACTTATTCTGGGATTTCACAGTTCTATACAAGAAGATATGTTCCTGCTCAAGAGCAGGAAACAGGCAGCAAGGAATTAATGATGTTTAATCATAGGGGTAGAACAGGGTTCTCATCATTCAGTATTAAACCAAGATTTGTCTCTGCGCTCACGCTTAATTGTGCCTCTACACCATTCGATATTTCCATGTACACTCCTGTCTTAGATGCCAACGGTAGCATGCTTAGTGCAGTAAGTGTATAATTCGGTAATTGTGTATTGGGGTGACTCATCACTGTCTCCAGTGGCCTGAGTCTGGGCCAGTTCTCCTACAGATGCGGGTCATATCCAGAAAAAGATGAACATAAGTGTGACTTGCAGAAGGTTGGGCTCAGTTTGTGTGTCCTGACTTCATGTTAGTTTTACCTCTTAACCTTATCTTTTCTTCTTTCACAGCTTGCATTTCCAAGTATTCTGCTGGATGCATCTATTACTATCCATCTTTCCATCATAGCCATAATCCTGCTCAGGCCGAAAAGTTGCAAAAAGACCTTAAAAGATACCTTACAAGAAAGATTGGATTTGAAGCTGTTATGCGTATAAGATGTACAAAAGGTACATTTAAAATAGTGATTCATATGGAAAACTTGGTGTAAATACATTAGTTCTCATTTTGAATGCGTTTAGTCTTTTAGCAAGGTTAGGTTTCAGGTTATTTCTCTTTCACTGAAGAGTAAGATAGTTGCTGCCTTTATGTAAGTTACATTAGCTTTTGCCATTTGGCTTTTTGTTTTGTTTTTTACTTAGCATGGTGCCATCTCACTTCAGCTAAGTTGACGTGTAGTGTAAGGGAATCATTCAGTTTGGAGTGTTCAGAATTGAACATGAATTCTACAGGATTGTGCTGAAATGTCTAATGGTTCACATAATTGATTCTGCATGATAGAATAAGTATTTTTACTGTTTTCTTAAACATAGCTTGAGGGCTGTGGGTATTAATTATTAACAGGAGTTTTTCACACTGTTTTAACCTCGCTCTGAATTATCTGATCTGCTTCTAGGTCTTTCAATACACACTTTTCATGGGAACTTTTTTGTACGGTCTACTGATTTATTATCCCTTGCCAATGTCAATCCTGATGCTGGATTTGCAGTACAAATGTCCATTGAGGAAAGTCTGACTGACACATCTTTGGTTTGTTTTCAAACAGCTCTTTTGTATACTTCCAGCAAAGGTAAATAAATTCAAGTGGATCAGCTACTGGGTTTTTTCTTTCTTCTTCTAACATAATGTTTTTGTATAGTTATTCCAGACTTTTCTTCTCTCTGCCCTAAGAGAATCTTGTCAAAGCTAGTGAGCCTACTTGGGCGTTTAATCACATAATGTAAATATTTATAAACTCTATTTTCATGGCACAATGTCATTTATCTCCACCTTACAGAGAGTTGATTCAGCAAGATTCCTTTTCTTAGCATACCGTTGTTATAAGCATGTTTGGCCCACTCTTTCTCCAAAATCACAGATCCGTGATGGATTGGAGCAGGTTGCTAGTGCATGGGGTGGCCATAAAGAATAGCAATACTTTCTACTGTGGAAGATGCCACAAAATTTTGGGGTGGAAATCAATGCACTTCATTTGTAGGATCAGGACGCTTACTGTGGATGTTACAAGCTAGTTTGTGTTAGGAACTTGTGCTGATTCATGAGTTGAATGCTTTTGAGCATTGCAGAATTTGAACAGTTTGAGACAGGAACGGGAGATAGCGTTACAGCAATTTCCTGACTGGTGTGTTTTTACAAAATGAGTGCATCTTAGATGAGAGGAGGTATGCTGTAACGACTGAATTTGTATACCTCTGTCAGGAGATATTGCGTAATGATTTCTACTTGTTGCTATTAGGTGAACGTCGAATTCGAGTGCACACACTTTGCTTGCCTGTAGTAAGTTCATTGGCTGATGTATATGCAGGAGCAGACGTACAAGCAGTTGTATGCCTCTTAGCAAACATGGGTGAGTACAGACCAGGAAGATTCAAATATCTTTTTGTATGTTCTTAATTTTGCCAGCCATTTAAATGAAGTAGTGAATGAAGCATGGGTATTGTAGCAAAAGGTTGGAGCGGAGCACACTGAAGCCTGAGAATACAGAAGATGACAAAATCAAAGTTAGACCAAAACCATTAACTGAAATACTCCTTAGCTGAATACTTAGTTGACTTTAATCTTACAAAAGGAGCCTTCTTACATTGTTCTCTAGAGTCTACTAAAGGACAGAGAATCTTAAGACACTTGGATCAACTCTCTCATTTTTGTATCATCATCGTCATCATGGCTGTTATCTCAAACTTCAGCATTTTAGGGTTACTTAAGAATCAGAGTGATTCAGTTTAGTGAGTTGCTGAGACTAAAAGGGAACTTCTGACAACAGTATTTCCAGATATGCATTAGTTTTCTACGCTGTCGTTGCTGGCTTGAGGATTCTTACTTATCCCATACTTGTAGGTGTTTCATAGACTGATCTCTGCCATTGAACATGTGTGGTTCTGTGCAGCATTTTAGTACATGCTGTGTTGTACATTAATAGTCAAATAAATTAGAAGAAATAAGTCGAGATACAGAAGTACTATTTAAATGTGCATTCAGTCCAGCAGGTGGCTTCCTCCAATCAAAGGATTTGCAGCCCTTTCTCAGCAGAGGAGGACTAAGCTTCGTTTACATTAATCATGATTATGCCACTGAAATAATGGAAGACATTTCAGGGGGGCGGGGGGCAAAAATAACTGCTGCAAATCTTATCTTGGAGGTAGGACAGCAGAGAGTTTCAGCAATAGTGAAGTTACTGGTTTAAAATGGCTTTATATTTAGACTCTCTTATATATCACAGCTTCAAAGGTTTTTTTACATTCTAGAGTAGGAACTAGGGAGCAGAGATCAGGATGCTATTTTTTAAGCATCATGATAGAGAGTTTCTATATGGGCAGTCTGTCTTATTTACTCCTTTTAAAAAGTTAGGACTGCAGGTGTGGTGGTTTTTTGTTTTGTTTTTTTAAAGTCTTAATATCACCCAAAAGCATAACTAATATTTTCAAAAATCGAGGGAATTAATGACTCTAGCTCTTGTATCCTCTAGCCGACTCTAGTAACTTCTTGTGTCCTTCTAATGCAACAGCTGTGGATCGCTCAGTTTCATCTAGTCTTTCGGATGCAAGAGATGCCTTAGTTAATGCTGTGGTGGACTCCTTGGCAGCATACATGTCAACTGCCTCAAATCTGCAGCAGTCCATGCTGGTAGCACCAAATTCCCTCAAGCTGTTTCCACTGTATATTTTGGCCCTTCTCAAACAGGTACGTATAATCTAGTGGATTAATGTTTGATATTTAATTTATTGCTCCATCTGAGGAATTCTTCAGCTCTAGGTCAACCAATGTCTGTGCTCTTCTAAAATTATGAAAATTGGGTTATCCTCTCTGAGCTTACAGAACTTCACACAAAAGATTACTGTGGTAGCTTATTTTAAATGATTAATGCCTGAACAGTTTATTGGTTTACTTGGTTTTGAAATGTTTCTATTTTGTCTTTTTTTAATAATGAAAATAATATAGGTATATTCTAATAACTAGCATTTCTCAGATTTTGGCAGCTAATTGGTATTGCCCATAGAGATTGTTGGACGCCACTTACTAGTACTTCTTCAATTTTATTTTATGAAGGAAAAAAAATTTTTCAATGCATATACTTTGTACTTTGAAGTACCAAGAAGAAAAACGAGTTTCTATGGAGATAAAATTAAATCTATTACAGAAACTGAAGTGATAGTTTAAAGTTCACATAGAAATAGTTACTAATTTTTCATTTTTTTAATTTCCTTGTATTATCAAGCATCAAACTTAAAAATAAGGAGAGAATTTACTGCAGGGTTTTGTTATCAATAAATCTCATAGCTTAAAGATTTTCATGTCTGACAGTTCTTTGTTTTCTTATCATGAGTAAACCTTTACGTTTGGTAAGAAATCCAATCATAACTTATTTTCTTCGGCTTAGTGATTACTTTGGTCTCTAATAAGCTGATTAGGACTTCTTTGGTACTTGCATAAGTAATGCAGTTGGTGGTGGGGAAAAATCAGACCATTTATTATCAAGAGGATCTGTGTAAAAGACAGAAGTAGGAGTGGCTGAGAAAATAATTTAAAAGCCTGGGATATAGAGAAACCAAGATCGAAATACTTGTGGCAGCCAAGGAGAAGAGGACTAATGTACTTGGCTTTCTTGCAGAAGTGCGTATGAACTTTGATTATAGGAATGTTCTCCACTGAATCATAATATGGTGCTTACTTCATTGTATTGCTTCTAGCAGTGATCATGTTGCTTCTGACATTGATTGCTTCTAAAGGAGATCTGAAAAATCCAGTAGGCAAGAGTTACAAAATAAATTTTATCCTGTGAGAACCTAGTTTCTGCTATAAAACATGAAAGTATATTCCCCTCCAAAGCTGTTCTTCAACACTTAATCCCTTCTAATATAAAATGGAAGTTAATCTTATCCACAGACGTATCTTTTTTTGAAGTCTGCTAGGCTCATAGCTTCCCGTGATATCTTGCATTGGTGAGTTCTGCAGGCCAGTAACATCTGTCCAGAATAGAAATAAGAAATGCTGGCTCCATCAATACAAATTTTACACACAATGGGGGGATAATTTTTTTATTCTCCGTCATCATTAGGGAGGGAGAACAGTTTAAGTTCTAAAGGTATTTTATTCAAGTTGTATTTGATTAAGATTCTAATGTGTCATAATAAGATATATTTCTTTACAAAAGCTTTGCCATCTTTGCTTGCCACTTTCAAAAAATCTGAAATACGCTCTTTAGATGTGACAAAATACAGGATTCATTTGAGTAACACTGTTCTCTTACAGAAAGCATTTAGAACAGGCACAAGTACACGCTTGGATGATCGCGTATATGCAATGTGCCAGATGAAGAGCCAGCCTCTTGTTCATTTGATGAAAATGATACATCCCAACTTGTACAGAATAGACAAGTTGATTGATGAGGTAATGTATGAAGCCTGTTTTGTAACATTTTCTAGTTTTAATGGACTATTAAACCTGATGTTGTGTTGCAAAAATTTAAAGTTGTTGTTATAATATAGACGGAGCAGTTTCCGTAAGTTATAAAAATGAAGAAAAGATTTATTTTCAAGTCTTGATTTGCTAGTACATTATGAGCAGAACTGTGGTTTTACTTCACCTTGTTTCAGTGACCATGATAATTCCATGCTTTTCTGTTATACGAAGAAAGCAGAGGAGATTATTGGCATTGGAAACTTCTCCAGTGTGGTTTTATGTTTTAGAACTGTCTGGGGGAAATGGATGAATTAGATTTGGTAGAGGATTCCAAGTTTTGTATACTCAAACCAGATACAGTTGCCTGCAATAACAAGCTTCCAGTGGTTTCTCAGACTGATGTGGATGAAACAGAATTCTACTTCTGGATGGTCACGATCAGAATGAGGAAGTACTTCATGTGTGAGACTAGCTTTTATTAGTTTACCTTTTAGAGGTAGCCTAGGAAATGGATGCTTTTTTTTTTAATAGTAAGAAGTAAGATGGATTTTATTTAAGGTCAAAGTTAGTTGTAATTGCAAAAATAAGTTGTGGTTTCTTAGGTAAGTTTTCATGAGCTTGTTAGTCACTAGCTTTTGAAGAGTATATGTAGGAGTTTGTTTTTAAGTGTCATACAAGATTATATGGTAACTTGAGTAGTTTCTCTGGCAGGTGGTATTGTTCAGCACAACCTGTGAGCTATTTCTAGTCTCAAAGTTTCCTTTAAGGTACTGCATAAACTCATATTTGTGAGTCTAAACTCACTGTTTTTCCATGGAATTGATCAGTTAGTCTTTTTATACTTCTGTTCCCCTCTCCCTGCCACCCACACCTGTATTTGAGAAGCCAGCTTCCTCAACTAACCTTATTAAGTGTTTTGTGGAACTTAGGCTGAAACACTGTATTCAGTGTGTGAGTGCTGTAAAGAACCAGCAGTGTCTTTGGGAGGTCCAGTTTTATTAGCAAAGGATTTCAGATCAGTTATTTCTAGCAGAATAATACAGAAAAAAGGGCTTATTTGACCTACTGAAATTAACTGACAAACCACTTCTTAAATCATAACAATGCTAATCTGCTACTTAGTAGAACTTCAGTTTAAAGTATTTGAGACAGAGGCTGTTCTTAAATTTCTTGTTTCTTTAGAAAACATTTTAAAATGTTTTTGATGGTTTTCTTTTCTCTTACCACTTGATTCGTGAGAGCATTGAAGAAGGTCTGGAACTTTCCCAAGTGGAATTCAGTAGCTTGATTTTCATTATTATGTATAAATCCCAAAAAGCTTCTAACCTATTGCATTATAATATGGAATTTTTAAAATAGTGATTTTTCTAATGATCTCTTACCATGTGGAGATGGGCTTAGTCTCCAGACTACTTTTTCCATACATTATTTGCAGAATGCTGACAGAATGTCATTGCTAATAGCCAGGTTGTTTAACCAGATCAGAGTGCTTTGTGGACAAACCTACATATCACTTCAGGCAGGATGTTAAATCAAGGAACTTTCTGTTACTTAAATGCAGTAAAATAGTGAACCCTACTCCTACCCTATAGGGAGCAGAATTTGATGCTTCTCTCTTCTTGCAGCATTTCTAGTGAAGTTGAACGCAATGAAACAATCTGAGGTTGGTTGTAGAAAATTTAAGTGTAAGCACTAGAATTCTGTTGAAAGTTTGGCATGTCTAGCATGAGAAATGTTACATACACAAATGAACTTGTGTTATTCTTTAAGTAATAAAGTAGCATTTAGGTTAAGTAACATTCTAGAATTGTTTGTATGTAATCATTTTAGGCTTTACATGACAGTTACGTGAGACTCAGCAAAATTTTGCTAGAGGTTAACAGTTTTTTGTTTTATTTTACCTGGTTAAGATAAAAAGTGGGATTTACTTATGTTCTAGTGTTACTGAGTATCGTTTTTTGTTACAGGGTACAATACATGTAAATGACAGAGTTGTTCCTCAGCCACCTCTTCAGAAGTTGTCTGCAGAGAAGTTGACAAGAGAAGGAGCTTTTCTTATGGATTGTGGTTCAGTAAGTTACCAGTTTCATGCATTCCTTCTTAAAAAAAAAAAAAAAAGCGATGTATGCTGAATTATTAAAAGCAATTAGCTCTCAACAATAAGTGTAGTGAATCAGCATTCCAGGTAACCTGGCAGTTATCTGTGTTCCAGTGAAAGGCTTTCATATTTTAATCAGAGGAGTATCTTGAGGTTGCATATTAAGGCTTCAAAGGTCAATTTTTGTCATGCTAGACTGATCAGAGCACACCAAGAGTTTGTATCAAGTTGTTGGGTTGGTTTGGGTTTTTTTTTTTCCTGGAAATAATGGATTTCCATTTTCCAAAATTCCTCTTAATGGTTATTAAACTGTATGTACTGTAGTCTCTCTAACAAAACGCTTCCTGTTGATGCAGGAACCTTCTCAGTTACTCACAAAAATTAAGTGTGTTTTTTTGATTTGTGGCTTGTGTGATGTAAGAGTTGCAAGAGTGAGGGAATTGTGGGGAGTGAACAAAATCTGTAGATACAGTTTAAGGTATTTGTAGAAATTAGATCAAAACACACTTCATTGGATAAAGCATTATGCTACTTGAATAGTGTGATAAAACATCATGCTATGCTAGTGGCACTCTAGAAGTGCTTTAAACTTTGTAGGAGTTCTGGGGTTGAGTGTGAATGTCAAACGAGCTTCTGTCTCCAGATGTCTGAAGTAATTACTATAATGTTTTCATAGCTTATGCTTTACATGACTTGTTTAGGTTGGGAAGTCAGTGTGGGGTAACTGACACAGTGGTGTGACTTAATAAAATTTTAGGTTTTTCATTTTAGGAGGTAACATGGGAAGTTAGTGCATTAACTGTTCCAATATGTGTGTGTCCTGAATCCTCATTGTTTCAGTTTTTGCATTCTAACTACATTTTTTGACATTTAATGATCTTATTCCAAATGCTACCGACGTATTAATATGTAAATGCAAATAATAAATATAGAGATGTATGTGTGAATTGCAACCGGAGCTCTCAAGTGATTCATTTGCATGAAAGGTATTATTCTGGTATTACTCAAATTACGTCACCGCTTGTCTCTCTCTCTAAAACTGCAAGGCCTTTACTAAAATTGGTTCTGACATCTTACAGATTTTTTACATTTGGATTGGAAAAAACTGTGATAACAACTTCATAAAAGATGTCCTTGGATACCCAAACTATGCGTCAGTACCACAGAAAATGGTAGGCGTTTTAATGAGCTGTGCTGTATAGTGCTTACACTTGGAATCTATATTTAATCTTTTTTCTGCATTTCGGTTTTTTGTTATGTAACTATGAAATAGGGGGATTTGTTGGGTACCTTCTAACCTCTTGCCAACTTCATAGGAGACAGACAGAAGTTGTCAAATGCTTCCAAGGAAAGAATGCAAACACGAAATTTTGGCATTCGTGGAATGCCAAAATATTTTTCTACACCATTACTGCTTTTATGGAAATACATTTGGGCTCACAGGAATAGGATGGAATTTCATAGAATTAATACAAACATTTTCTTTTCAGACATGTTGTTAGAATTTGAGCTATTTTATTGATATAATGATTTTTAGAAGCCTTGTGTTCTCCAAACCTGGTGTAAGATACCAAGTCTATGTTATGACATGATAGCCCTGTAAGTAAAGATTAAGTTTGGCTCATCTTCCAAGCCTTGAGTCAATATTAAAAAAACAACAAAACAATAAAAAACCCACACTTCTAGCTATTAGAACATCAGAGACTCTGGGTGGAGGGGTTTTTGTTATAACCTGTTCCTACAGTCGTGTGTGAAACGGAACACCAGTTAAAGACCCCTTTTCAGTGGGTAGTGATTCCAAAACGTCAACAGGTGGCGCATAAGGATGGACCCTTTTAAGACACCCTAGAAAAGTTCAGAATTGAATGGTTATATTCAGGTAGTACCAAAAATGTGTTAGTCACTGTAGAAACACATAGGAAGATATTTCCTGCTTAGAAAGCTTGCATAGTATGAAGGGGAAAAGTGACAGGTGGTAATTATAAGAACAGGGTAAGAGTGGTGAGCTTTAAGACTACTCTAAAATTGTACTCTGTACTCTGCTTGTTCAGAGTTTTGTATTTTGCTCGGTTTAGCAATTTCAAACTATGCCCTCTGGCCAGCTGGTGGTAAGTATTAGTTGACAGCGTTTTCAGGAAGAACTTGGATAAAGGAAGGATGATAACTTTTTTCCCCCAATGGTTATATAGCATTTATTATAATGAAAATTAGAAAAAAAAAACATACACAAAAGTTATCTTTGCTTTTGAAGTATGCCTTCCATTCATTTATTACAAAGGTAGCAATGGAAATACTTTTCAATCTGTAATCAATTATTTTATGTCGTATTAACTGTCTTAAAAGGTTATATCAGCCAAAGAGTTGGTATATTTAGCTTGGTGAATGGCTCCAGGTGTTTTTAATTCTATTTTTTAGCTCATTCCCCAACCAAATAGTTCAGTATAATGCTTGGCCTGAAATTTGCTTATAGTGCAAATTTCACTTCTTCATGTTTTGTTTATCTTTTTAGCGATGCGAAATGCAACATGTAGGAGCTTGATTGGCAGGGGAAGATAAAGGCAAGAAAACTGCAAAAGCAGCATTTTGAAAAGATGACTTTCTAAATGAGCTTGCTTTCTAAAATCTTTTTCACTGAAAAGGCAGTTTAACTTAAAGATGTACTGCTTCCTACAGAACAGAAATTACTGTGTACTTTAAGCTGAAGAAAAAATGTGTATATGTAATCCATGGTTAGTAGTTTCTTAAAATTGTGGCTTGGGTCATGTTATGACTATCAGGATCTATTTTTTCAAAAAGTTTTGATAATAAGATTTACTTCTTTCAATTACCTTCAACCAGACACAGCTTCCTGAGGTAGATACGCTCCCTTCAGAAAGGACACGATCTTTTATATCTTGGCTTAGAGACAGCAGACCCTTAAGTCCAGTTCTTCAAGTAATAAAGTAAGTATTTCTGTTCGATACTGAGTAACTATTGGCAACTTGTATTTACAGTTTCTAATTGACACTGATGAAAAATGGAAATATCTGACCTGGAGGAAACTGAATTACATCCTCTTTCCAGTTGATATAGTGCTGTTAATCTAAAACCCCTTAGCAGCAAAGGTCGTTTTTAATCTACCGCAAATTCAGTTACTAATAGTTTTATTGGTAGGAATTAGTTGCATATTTTTATACTGTTAAGAATATACTAAAGCAGTGGATATCCTTATAATCAGTGGGGTTAACCAGGTTAGTTTCTGGTATAGCTTTTATAACTTCATATTAAAAAAAAAAAATCAAGGTTAACAATCTGTAAATAGTTGTATGTATTTTTGTTACTGAGCTCCATAGGACTGCAGCTGATCTGTGACATCTGAGGAAAGTTCTGAAGCCTTTTCAGGCCAGACCTGCTGAAAGAAGTTTAAATTCCATAAAATGTTTATACCTGAGTTTACATTCTCTAGTGTCTTCTCTAGAGTTCTCAGTTTACTGAGCCTAATGGGAGACCACATTTTAAGAGAGTATGAGGACTTTCTTACTCAGATAAATAATGTGTAAATACAGGACTGAAGCTCTCCAACTGTTGGTGTTCTGCTGCCGCTTGAATTGCGAGTAGAGCTGAGAGACCGCAGTAAATAGCAGAGCTTTACTGCCCGCCGTACCATACCAGTACAGAGGACTGTGCCCCAGCAAATATTTGCGGTGTCCCAGCAAATTTTTATTAGGGCAGTAATTTTGGATACTAGGTCTTTGACACGTTTACCATCTCTGTTCTGTTGCCAAATAAGAAAAACAGGGGAAGGAATTGAGATTACGTGTAATCAGATCTGAATTTTCCGGTTTTTTAATCTTTATCAGGATTTAATTTCACCCTTTCAGAAATCATTGCCACCAGCATATTTAACTTCCAAAACAAAATCATATTTATGTTTCTTTTTTGTGTTTCTACAAGATATCTTAAATGCTATTTCACCAACTTTTCTACTGTTTTACACTTCTTAAAAAGGTGCTGCTGTCTGATAGCGTATTACAAACTTAAGGATTTTTTTCCTAAACTTTGGATTATTTGCAATTATAGTGACTTTGGACTGAATTTAGACTCGAAAGGGCAGTAAGCAATTCATTAGAACATATGCCTCTGCTTGAATTTATGGTGTATTTTTTTGCTCAATGTTTGGACTAAAATACCTTTTCTTCTTTCAGAGATGAGAACCCTGCCAAAACAGAATTTTTTCAGCATTTAATTGAGGATCGGACAGAAGCAGCTTTCTCATATTATGAATTCTTACTTAATATTCAACAGCAGATTTGTAAGTGAACAAGGAATAAATAGAAGAAAAATCCTGACTCCGGATAGACGCATGGGCTGAGAGAAGCATATGGGAAGTTACAAAAGTGGATACTTGTTCTTCACAATATACAGTGACCAGCACTATTTTTGGAGCTTTTCAGCTAAAGAAGTATACATTTCCAGAAGAGTTTTGCAGATTTACTTCAGACTAAAAGCGCTAGGAGTGATGAAGATGTTTCACTAGTAAACTTCAGATGAGTTTATACACATTTCCAGTTGTGCAGCAGTATGGTGCTCTGTTTATTGCAAGCTGGTGAATTTATGTAGCTATGTGGGATGGTATTTCTTAACCAAATGTACAATTAGGTAAAGCCTTTTTTTCTTACGTTTATTATAGTAGCCCTTCCAGATCCAAATTCTTAACAGAGATGTCAAAGGGCAGTGCTGTATGTTGGTTGTTTATATGAATTTCTTTTTAAAAGGAATGATTCATATTTACTAAAGACTTCAGCAAATTCCTTGTGAAAGTTGTAGAGTTTCAGTAAAGTACATCAGTTGTAGAAATAAATACATAATGTACATAAATTACGTTTGTAAAGAAAATGTAAAAAATGTAACTAAAAAAAGAGCTCAGTGTGTGGAATTGTCGAGTACTCAATGATGAATTGTTTTGTCCCAGGCTAGACAATGAAGTTGACTATTAAAACATGCTAAAAAAGTATCTGTGTAGAAGGAACACAGCTGCTGCTTCTGTTACTTTTAGGTGAATTTATTTATGATTGGCTTACTAATTAAAAATATTTTGCTTTATCATGTGTTTTGATATTTATGCAAGTATAATCTTTTTGCCACTAAACTCACTGAACTGAATATTGAAGAGAACATGTTTACCACTTTATTTCACAGACCCCCGGAAGGAAGGAGAAAACACTGCATAGTCTGAAATGAGCTATTCATACAAAGTTCCTAAAACCCTTCTTATGTATTATCCTAAAGAAGGCAAATCTGTTAACCTTGTTTTACACTTTGTAAACTACTGTAGTCTTGGTCCAGGTTTCTGTAACTTGTGTTGTCTGCCATTTAAGAGTAAGCATGGGTAATCACTTGCTCACGCTTGATGATTTGACTTCTGCTGTGGTCTACAGTAAAAGAAAAAAAGGGGGGTGTGTAAAAATTAATTACCTTGTATCAATGGAAGTAGAGGCTTTAAAATGTCAACATTCAAAACGTAATCACACTTGCATCTTTCTGAAACCTTGTTCTTGCTAATGTTTTCGTAACTCACTGGTTTGGGCTTTTTGAGAGATTTATCCCAGATCTTCAGATTTGGTGAAGTTGGGATGGTTTTGGTTTGGTGTTTTTCAAAGGCACATTAGAAACAATTCATAAAGCAAGATCACTCATACTTACTATTCTGAACTTCATTTGTTTGGTTTAATGAAATGTGACTACAGTGAAATAAGTACAGAAAAGTAAATGATGATTAGTATAATTACGTTTTATTTTAAATTAGCTTTGAAATGCTAATGTTGCATTTTAACTGCCATATCCCCTGAATCAAATAACCAAGAAAAAAAAGTACTAGGTATGGATTTCAAGTGCTTTGAAAGCTGCACTAATTAAATTCTGCAAGTGGTGTTATTCTGCATGTTAGCACAAACTCATTGTTTGGAGAAGATACCTTTTAAGTTAAATTTGTGTGTTGTCCTTAACTAAATGTGTTTAAGTTACCCAAAGATTACTTAAGAGAAACTTTCCGTTTAGTATATTAATTTATCATGTAATAAATGTCTTAGGTGATGCTGAATGTTGTCCCTACGTCAGACCTCCAGGATTTCAGTCCTTTTTTGTAGATTAATTTGCACTGGGTGAAAGCGAAGTGCTGCTGAAGAGTGGGGCATCTTAAAAATCGTTTGCAACTGCGGAGATGAGAAGAGCATGTTACAATTTTAAGTGCCCCAAGATAGATGCTTCTGATTTGTGACCTTGGTATTGAATATCTGCGAACATACTATGCCATGATTAATTGCAACATATTCTGTAAAACCATTACTTAAAGCTTTATTCTTCTATGGTTTTTATATATAAAAATTATGAAAAATATATCTTGAGCTATTTGTGCAGTAAAATTATTACACGGCACAGTGAACCTAGTTATGTTTTACTCATTATGAGCACATCTTCATTCTGACTGATCTTCAGTTCAAATTTTGAAAAAGACAGTCTCACAGAAGTGTCTTGAATTTGGAGTATCTGTAGGCATGGCAGAGGTATCTACAGGACAGTTCTACTTATGATGGTTTGGATCACACCACTGTACCAGGAGATTAATCCCTACACAGGGATGTGCTGTGAAGGTCAGCAAGCTTTTTGCCTGCTGAGTAAGATTTTGGAGGAGAGATTAAGGGGCATGCTTTCATATCTGCTTTAGTGAAGTCTGTCCAAAGAAGATCTCTAGCCATTTTAGGGATTGAACTCTGCCCAAAATGCCTTCAACACTGTGTAACATAAGCCATGCCTGCTTAATGAAAAATATAAGATTTGCTGGGAGAATGTTTCCTAGCCCAGCTAAGTCAGTCTTTGGGGGATCAGTTGAAATTCTCAGCATTTTAAGTACTGACAGTGGGTGTCCCCTTCTGTGTCTTAGTTCTAAAAGCAACATCTTGTACCTCTCTTACCAGCTAAGTAGTATGGGAGTTCCTGTGGGAGAAATTACAGTCCAGGAAGCTCTTACAATGGTAGGACACATGATGCAGCTCCCAGAGAATTATTATGAGGCTTGATTCTGTATTATATTCTTAATAAGCCTATTCATTAATCTTGATGTAGAGCTTCATGGTAATGAAGAAAAGATGTCCAGGTGCGGGTGATTTTGTTTGGCTTCAGTTTTCTGTGTATTTTGTCAGAATCTGAAAATATGGTTTTGTCGTTACTGTTTTTAAAAAAGCCAGAATCGGTTGTTAGTAGTCCTGAGAGTCAGGAGCTTTTCAGTAATTTTAAATGTGGAGTCTTACTTTTTTTCCAGACCAAATACACTTTAAGAATTCCATGCAGAATTTTCAAGGTGTTGGGACAGAAGCGGGTTTATGAGGGAATAACTACAACCTCAGTTGCTGAATTCTGTAGTAAGAAGTATTAACTTGTTAACTGAAAGATCTCATTTTCATTTCAGTTTTAAAGTATATTTTGCCTCAGTGCTGTATTCTGATTGCGGGCAGGATGTAATCCTGCAAAAGCTTAGCGGCCAGTTTCAGTAATAGCAAGTTTGGAGGTCTGAGGCTCTAACTGGCCGTGCATTTATGGAATACCCCAAATACGTGTCAGTTACCGTGTCAACAATTACTTCAGTGACTTTTTGTTTAAAAGGAATTCTTTAGAGTTTAATACATGTTAATAAATCTTTTATGTAACTCTTTCTGGTAGTTTGTTTTTAAAAAAGGGGAGGGGTGTCTGCATACACTATTGCTTCTTAGTTTTTCATAAATGAGGTAGAATATAATTCTTTCAGAATCAAAGGTTAAGTTCTAACTAGAAGAATGTAATAGTAATGCCTGTTGGACCCAGATAATTGTGAGATTGAGCAGAACGGCTTTTTTTGGTACAGTTGTGTTGGGAATTTTAAGGGGGGGGGGGGGACGACTGTAATGATTTATTGGTGTATCTTTCTTTTCTCTGTCAGTTCCTAGAATTAAAAAGCACATTTCTAGCAGCCTTGCATGGCTTTGCTTAAACTGACATTGTTATATTCAGATGCAGGAATCTGCAAAGTGTGGTTACAACTATAGTAAATAACTGGGATCTGAAGTCTCTTGAGAACACTTCGTTTTTCCTTGCAAGCTACTTACAATGCCTGTTCATGAAAACTCCGAAGGCGTCCTTACATGTTTGAGTGCAGCAAGAGAATTCTAGCATGATTAGTGCTGTGTAAAAGAGATTATTACAAGAGCAATGAAAATTCAAATAACCACATTACAGGTGCTTCAACTTATGCTCTGATCCTGAACTCGTACTGATTTTTCCCTTTCAGGGCCTTTGTCTTTTCCTTTACAACTTTGATAACTAGAAGTTATCAAATATTCCACAGAATTTCTTCTTATTTTCCTCTGAAAGTCCTTAGCAAAAGTGGTGGAGCTGCCTAATTCAGAATATCAATCATGCACGAGAGTTTAGCAGTTGCACACTTCTACAGAAGATAAATTGAGGAGATGGCAGAAGTCCTGGAAATACTTCAGAACCTGTTTAAAAAAAAAAATATTTTGAAAAGGAGAATGAGTTTTTAATCTTGCTTTTCTTGCACCTGGCTCCCTCTCATTTTCTGGTTTATATTTTCTTAAAGCTACGTATGTGGGTTGTATTTGATTTTTCAGATGCTAAGAAACCACCCTAGAGGCATCAGCAAATACTGATCTCCAGTTACACCCTTAGTCATGTTACCACTAAAAAAAAAAAAAGTGACAGTTTTAAAAAGGTCAAGAGTGTTGGAAGGAAGTACCGTTTGGCTAGCAAGTAGTGTATTTCTTTTCTTGTGTTGTATCAACATGAGTAGAAAATCTGCTTCGGAGGCACTGAGGCTCTGAGGGATTCTTGAGTGTTTACTGGCACAAAGGTCCTCAAGCATGAGGAAGAGCTGCTGATAATTAATCATCTTGATAATCTGTTAGCCGTAGGAAATGTTGTTATTCTCATAAATCGTTTGAAAAGATGTTAAAAAAAGTAATAAGATTTTGTTTTAATGTTAGGACATAATTTAGGAAAATACTGTCTTTTGTTAGTAGCTTCTGTAGATGTGATGCTTTCAAAAAATTCAACAGGCTGTAAATCCCAGCTTTTCTGAAGACAAAGTGTTATTTAAAACTACTTGATAACCTAATGCTGAAGCAAAACAAAAAAAAATCATGTGGACCTAAGGAATTATTTCTGCTTTCCTTTGTCTCGTTGGCAGCTGAATATACTGCTTTTATTATCCGAAGTAGGGGAAGCCAGGAGTAAAAATAGAACTGGAACTGCTGGTATGTGTGCTAGATGTCTTCATCCAGCTTGCTGAGCATGTGCATAGCTTCTGAAAGATGGGTGCCTTCACTGTCTATCCAGATGTTGGAGGGTAGTAATTTCTTGGAATATGGCTGTATTTCAAAGTGCCTTTATATTTCTATTCAAAATAAAAAAACATTTGAGTTTCCGAGCTCTCCCCTTTCCCCAATCCAAACCGTTATTTCTAATTACCAAAAATACTTTGTTGACACAAGAGTGTATTTTATTCTTAGAGAGCAAGCACGAAATCTTTCAGCCTTCCAAACGTGTATTTTCAAACTTTAAGTTCCTGGAAGAAGAGTGGGAAGTGCCCCTGTGCGGCCATGGCTGCGGCATCTCTAGCAGTGCGGGTGGGAGGGACTGGGTCTGCAGGAGGAACGCAGCCCTTGGGAAGGCAGCGCGCGCGGGGTCTGTCGGCTGCTCCGTCACTGTCAGACTGCAGCTAGGCCATCGAGGGCCGTTGCCCACCCACCCGCTCTGGCATCCCGTCACCTTTAAGAGTGACCGGTATCGGATGGTCTGGCTGGGGTGAAACACGGGAAATCCCTGTGCACAGGGCGTCCTACCCTGCGTTCCGTCCCTGCCTTGCGTATGTAGAGTTCAGCCTGATGGGTGAGAGCCCGCCGGCATTTTAGCTAATCAGAATAACTGAGTATTGTTGGCCTTAGATGGAGTAATTTCTTCAAATGAGAAGTTGCCATCTAATGACCTGCGAAGACAAATTGCTGAATGCTCTGTAGCTTCCTGTGCTGGGGAGAACAGGAGATACCAAACTGCTCTGTACCCATCTTTCTTTGATACATGGTTATCGTGTCCCCTCCTTTATCTGCTTTCTAAGGCTTTCAGTTTCTCAGTATGTTTAAATTTTGATGGTGGTGTTCTGTCTTTTCATGGCACCTGCTAAGACTGTACTTGAGATAGGGCGCCTGGTGCTCTGCAAGGTATTGCAAACGGTGTGGCATGAACTGATTTACATGAAGGTGGGTATTGCCAGCCTCTTCCCTTTTCTGCTCTTTTTCATCCTAATTTCTTGCAACAGTGAACTTTGTAAACAGTAATACCTGGCTCTTTAAGTAAGTGTGTGTTATAAAAAATAAGTTCTGTTATCTGGCTTCCTGGACAAGTTACAAAACAGAAACAACCTGTGAACAATCTTTCCTCCTCAATGCCAGTTTCCTAAGGTAGCAGGAAGAATCTTTCAGCACCTTACTTCAGGGTTTAGGGCTTGCCTTAAAAAAAAGAACTAGAAGTAAGCGAAATCTTCTAGAAACTGCACATGTTGTGGAAAAGGTCTAGGCGGGACTGCAGGACTTACTGAAGCAAGAGTTAAGACTTCTAGGAATGTTCTTCAGCTTTACCTTGTGGATTTTACATGAATCAAATGTAAAGTGGCTTAGAAACCAGCCTTTTCTCCATCAGGTTGCTGTGCTCCTGGCAGTCTTTATTCCTTAGTCTAAAACAGTAACAGGGTGATACCACCTTATGGGGAGGGAGAACTATTACCCAAAGAATATTACCACAAAACCCTTGCACAGATGTGCTCTGGGGAACAGGTGAAGGGAGTATAATTTCTAGGAAGTGAGTGGCGTTGGCGTGGCTGCTCAGGTCCCTGAATATTTGCATAAAACGGGATGTCAGAATTTTTAGAATTAATATGGTTGTGACTCATGGAGTCTCTGCTCAGCTCTGGTGCTCATTTGTAATGACTAACGTGAAATGACTAAACAAAACCAGAACCTGGTACATGGGTGCGCCTGGCTTCCTCTGGTATAAATAATATTTATGCTTGTTTGAGGAGCCATTTGTTATTGCTGTTTGCATGTTTTGGACAGTAAAGTATGTCTTTTGTTTAGCTCTGCTCTTTCACCTTGATTCTGCGGTCTCTTCGTGTATTTGAGTGAAGTGTGTTAAGCTGTGTGTAGCTATTACTAACTCTGTTACTAGCAGAGGTTTCACTGAGGACCCCTGACCACAAGGATTGTGCTGTGCTGTGTTCTGAACAGTCCTTGCTTCCTGTCCCACACTGACATTAAATGTGCATGTTCTCACATTTTAAGGCCCGAGTGTAGGTCTTTAAGATTGCCTGAGTGAGGAAAACCACTTTACATAAATGTAGGGTTTCTAAGCTCTTTCAAATGCCGCAGGTGCCAAGCTGAAGACTTGAGCTCTATCTCTGTGGCAGACTTGTGCAACAGGAGCCAGAGCCTGAAACTGGCTGAAGCTCTGGCCAGCGCGGGTGGCGCGTCAAGGGAGGAGGGAACAGCTGAACTTTTCCATCGTGCTGCTGCTCTCTGATGACAGATTGTCCTCCAGCAAGGGGTCTGGATGGACTGGATGGATTGTCCTCCCCCCGCCCCCAGCTGGGCCTGGAGTGTCTCCAGAATTAGGAAACCCTAAATGGCGGATCCTCCGCCCATATTTTTCTGGTGTGTTGGTTGTATCTTTCTCCCTGGAGCTGTGGCTTCTGTGGCAGCTTAGGCTGATTTCCCTGTGCAGTGGTGCCAAAAAGGGAATCTCTGCCCTGCCCTACGTGCTCCCGCCACCTCCCTTATGTCAGCAGAAACAGTCGTGCAACTACTTGTCCTCAGACACAGGCATTCACAGCTGGGCAGGCAAATAAACTCTCAGCAAAGATTCAAAGTGTGTCTATGGCACGCATGTCACCCTATACAAACTGTTCCTGTTGTTTCAGCTGGCTTTTGCTGCAAGATCCTGAGTGTTCAGCACCTTGAGGTATGGGGAATATAAACTTCATTTTACCCCCTGGAAAAGATATTAATGATAGGGACCTAGAAACTAGCAGGACTCTTCTCTTCGGGACCCTGTGCTCCCCTGAGGTTGTAAGGAAGGCTCCTCACTGAAGAGCTACGCTGGTGTAAGTAACTGCAACACAAAGGCTTAAAGGGCTGCTAAAACTGCAGTGGGAATATGAAATTAAAAACTGATATGCTGCTTCCATGACTAGAACAAACTTGTAACATTGAACTTTTGGCTTTTAATATGAATTAATGTACTCAAACAACAGTCTTTGCCACAGATGCTATTCCAAGTGAATTCTAGTGAGCTGGTCTGTGTTATCATGCTGGGGCCAATTTAAATGTCAAGCTGCAGCCTTTTGCTCTTGGCCCAGTTCTCTCTTCATCTGAACCTTTTTGGGAGATAGGCTCTGAACCATATTCTGTGCGCTGATATCCTGCCCAGCGCAAGACACGTTTGTGTGTGCAAATCGGACCTGGATAGTAGCTTACCTCTTAGCTGTGATGGTTTTTTGAGACTTTGTGCCTATCGAGTGATCCTACATGTCATTCCTGTATTAAGGTCCTAAATGTGATAATTATTTTTGGAAGAATTTATGCATACAATACATCAAAGATAAACGTACAAGCAAGAGAAAGCATACGAAGCCTAAGCAAACAAGGAGACACAGTAAAAAGTCTCAAGAGGGAGCTAAAAATGATGACTCTGGACGAAGCAACCTCTGCGACTCAGGTCTCTGCTCTCCTGACTATTTAATGCTCCAGTGCAATTTAGATGGTCTGGCAACTCTGTAATAAGAGTATAATTTACGATCCTCTGCCTAGTCTAAGCACTTCTCATGCTTTGAGTAAGAGTTTATCTCTGTAATTGGAGTCCAGGTCTCTTCCCACGGGGCATCACGCCTTCCAGCAGTCTATTTAGGAAATCTTACAGGCATGATCCACAGCTCTTGTGGAGCTTTATAGTGCTATAGACAAAAGCTCTATAGTGCTTTTGTCTGTGTTCTGTGCAAGTCGGCACTAGGTCTCATCTTACTCTTTCTTTACTAGAGCAGGAGGATTAGTATTTGGTACTGCCAGAGCTACCATTTTGCAATGAGCTCTTCCTCTATACTTTGAAGAGAGATTTTCAGTCTCTGTGCACTGGGAGGAAACCTAGTTTTCACTGGTCAAAACGTTTGTCTTTACATTGAATGGCTGCAGCGCTGTTACCGTGTCCAGGAGTGAAAGAACTTTATATGCTTCCCTCTTCATGAAAACATAGGTGTTTGGGTTTCTTCCTTGTGCCTTTTGAGAAAATTCAGGCTGTTTACTAATGGCTTGTAACGGCCTTACCTGGAATTCTGAAAGTGAGGCGGGAGATCTTAGCTCATATTTGCTGCTGAAGAGGAGAGATTTTGTAGCAGCTTCTCATCACCAGATGCTGGCTAAATCTCTCAGTAGACACATGGGTTTTGGAAGACTTATCACAATTTTATTCTATTCCATTATATTTTCTGTTTTGAACTGTAGCATGCAACAGTTGAAAACCAACAGCTAGACGTTTTTAAGTAAGATACATTGGAAAGTTGCTTGGTTTGTTGTTGGTTTTTTGGGGTTTTTTGTTTGTTTGTTTGTATTTTTTCCCCGGGGGGATCCTGGAAGTGGAAGGAGGAAATCCTGCTTGCTGAAGGAGGATGGCATAGAACTGCCTTAGGGGGAGAGCTTCAAGCCCTGGGTTTGATATTGTTGTGCAGATGGGGATGTTGAGTTTTGTCATCAGGCTTTTTCTGCTCTCTTTCCCTTACCCTCCAACTCTGGAAAGGTACCCACGAACAAGGAAGCATTAAAAGAACTGTGATGGAGGAAACAAGACAGGATGAGGAGAAATGCTCTGGCCTCCCTGTAATCATGACTGGAGTTACATCTAAGCATATTTGTTTCCTTGAATGATGGGAATATCCTGTAATTGGGGTCCTGATTCATTTTGTCATCGGAGTCCTATCCTGATGAAGATGATTACCCTGTAATTAGGCTGTGTGCTTTCCACTTCTGAACGTATTTGGAGTATCACGCGTGGCACTTTCAGTCAAGTTCCTCCCTGTGGTGAGGGTAGAGATCGCTGCTCTTGCAGTTTTGTGCCTCTGACATCCCGGTTGGTGAGACATGTCTGGAGTTAGGGTGCTCTCCTAGAGCTTGAGATTTTGCCCAGGAAAAAAAGCATCTCATTCAGATCATCATCTGTGTCCTTCTGTCTTACCTTGAAGTTTGTCTTGGTTTTTTTACCTCGACAAAGATTTGAAATGAATGCCCTGAGATTTGAGACAGACCCGTCACCATTTGGAAATGCTGTGGCCAGGGTCCCTCTTATTCCCCCTTAGTTTCAGGTCCAGGCCTTGTTTTAGTAGTTGCTCAAGAAACTTCTGCCGTTCACTCCATTTTATAGCTGGTTTAATGCTACCTGTGACTGTGGTGATGTTTCAGGATTTTTTGTATTTATTGTATTCAATGGATATGAACAGGTAAATACAATGAGAGTTTTACGTAGACTTTTCTTTGTCAAGTGATAATTATGTATTATGTTAGTTTAGAAGTATGTTACAGATACATTTAGAGGTATGATTTGAAAAAAACTAAGTTACAGTGAACAGCAAGTACTGACAGTTGAAATTGTAAGATACAAATCACGTTGCTTAGCCAACGAAGCAGGAGTTGCTTCATGAGGCAATCAGAAAGGTGTGAAAGGTAAACGTGGGGTAAGTTTTTCAGAGTCAGTCATCTTTTTAAACTTGGCAGTGATGCAAGGCCCAACTAGTAAAATGTTCTCTTGTTTCTCGTCGCCTGTAGATAAAAACATGAGCCTTGATTCCCAGTCCCCTGCAGAAGCTAACCACAGGCTGCTGTGAGCAGCAGCGCTTCTTTGCTCCTTATTGACTTTCTAGAACAAAGTACAGAAAATAAGCGTAGCACTGAACAATGACCAAAACTAAATAATCTCTTTTCTAGTCCTGACACTGATTTTTCCTCCCCAAATAAGGTAATTTTGATAATACCAATACTATGTGGTAGGAGTAGAAAAAAAAGCCACTTAATGTGACCTAATTGCCTCTGCTTGATGAAACCATAAATATTCCATCTTGAATTAATATACTTAACTCTTTAATCCTTTATTTCACATTCAGCAACTTTGTGGATATTAATATAATTTACTTAGGTACATAAGTCCAGAAATTAACTCTTACTTTGGCTAAAGGAAAATTACTCCAATAAAATTTGGGAAATTTTTGCTATGATAAATATTAATTGTGATTTGCATCAGAAGTTACCGCCTTTGGGAGTCACTGCCTGTTACCTGTTAATCTGTTGTGGAGTTTTTCCACGATAGTGATGGTCTCTCAGATCTGCAACAGCCTGGTTTCCTGTATGTTTCCCTGATGGGTCTGATGCACTTCAGGGGTTTGTACTGAACGTGAAAACCTATGTTCGTGGGCACAGAGATTCTGTGGGATAAGGTGATATCAACCAAATGACTGACTAGAAAAGGGTTAAGTTTTGCTAATGGCTCTACTGCTGTAAACAAAACTTTCTTGTAAAATAATGAACTCCAAGAGTGTTTATCTTTTGTGCTTTGCTGTTCATGTCTGTGTCATGTGTTTATTCTGCTGAAACACGGGGGGCAGCAATAGTCCTGTTCCTCAAAAGTTTGTTCTCAAATGTTCCAAGGTGTAGGAAGTCAAGCAGGCGAGGCAAAAGGCTGGCTTGGCTGAGGAGGGATCTTCTAGAAATAAGGAGAAAAAAGAAAGTACAGGGCCAGTAGAAGCAAGGTCGGGTGACATGGGAGGACTATAGGGATGCTGTTTGCCACTGCAGGGAGGAAATACGTGTGGCCAAAGCTCAATTAGAGTTGAAGCTGGCCAGTACCGTGAGGCTTTTTAAAATACATTAATGGCAAAAGGCAGGCCAGAAGTAACATTGGCCTGTTGCTTGATGACAATGGTCACCTCACAAACAGGGACATAGACAAGGCAGAGACATTTAATGCTTTCTTCAACACCGATGGTGGGCTCAGGGACCCCCGGAGCCATGGGCTAGAGAACCGTGGCTGTGCGACTGATAAACTCCCCATCAATTTAGAATGAGTGTGGGACTTGCTGCTCTAGCTGGATGCCTATAAGTCAATGCAGCCTGATGGGATTCATCTGAAGGTACTTAAAGAGCTGGCTGATGTCATAGCAAGACCTCTCTCAATTATTTTTTCAATGCTTGTGGGAGTCTGGAGAGGTCCCAGTTGACTGGAAGCTGGCAAACATTGTACCAATCTTTAGGAAGGGCAACAGGGGTGACCCTGGTAACTACAGGCCCATGAGTCTCACTTCTGTGCCTGGAAAAATTATAGAGAAGATTATTCTGGGAGTTACTGAAAAATATCTGAAAGACAACGCAGTCATTGGTCCCAGCCAGGACAGGTTCATGAGGGGAAAGTCCTGCCTAACAAATTTTATTTCCTTCTATGACAAGCTTACCACCTAGCTGAACAAGGGAAGCCGATCGATGTAATCTTTTGGGATTTTAGTAAAGATTTCAATACTGTCTCTCACAATATCCTCCTGGATAAAATGCCCAGCACACAGCTGGACAAACACGTAATGCAGTGGGTGAGCAATTGGCTGACGGGTCAGGCTCAAAGGGTTATCGTAAATGGGGTTACATTGGGCTGGCAGCCAGTCACTAGTGGGGTTCCGCAGGGATCCATCTTGGGGCTGGTACTCTTTAATCTCTTTGTAAATGACTTGGATGCAGGGCTTGAAGGAACAGTAATTAAGTTTGCTGAAGACACAAAATTGGGAGGAGCTGTTGATATTCTCGAGGACAGAGAGGCCCTGAAGAGAGATCTAGACAGACTGGAGAGATGGGCAATCACCAGAAGTGTAACAAGGGCAAGTGCCAGATTTTGCATCTGGGGCACGGCAACCCTGGCTGTACATACAGACTGGGGAGTGAGAGGCTGGAGAGCAGCGCTGCAGAGAGGGACCTGGGGGTTCTAGTCAATGGCAAGTTGAACATGAGCCAACAGTGTGTCCTGGCAGCCAAGAGTGCCAACCATGCCCTGGGGTGCATCAAGCACTGTACTACAGCCAGTTGAGGGAGATGATTGACGTGTTCTACTCTGCACAGGTGCAGTCTCACCTCGAGTACTGTATGCAGTTTTGGGCACCACAGTACATAAAGGATATAAAGCTACTAGAGAGTGTCCAGAGGAGGGCTGCAAAGTTGGTGAAGGGTTTAGAAGGGAAGCTGTATGAGGGGTGGCTAAAGTCACTTTGTTTGTACAGCTTGAAGAAGAGACTGGTGGGAGACCTCATTGCAGTCTGCAGCTTCCTCACAAGGGGAGGAGGAGGAGCAGGCGCTGATCTCTTCTCTCTGGTGACTGATGACAGGACCTGAGGGAGTGGCAGGAAGATGTGCCAGGGGAGGTTTAGGTTGGATATTAGGAAAAGGTTCTTTCCCCCAGAGGGTGGTGGAGCCCTGGAACGGGCTCCCCAGGGGGGCAGCCACCGCACCAAGCCTGACGATAGTCAAGAAGCACTTGGACAACGCCCTTGAAGGCTCTGTAGAGGGACCTGGACAGTCTGGATCAATGGGCTGAGGCCAACTGTATGAGGTTTAACAAGGGCAAGTGCCGGGTCCTGCACTTGGGTCACAACAACCCCATGCAATGCTACAGGCTTGGGGAGGAGTGGCTGGAAAGCTGCCTGGGGGAGAAGGACCTGGGGGTGTTGGTTGTCAGTCAGCTGAACATGAGCCAGCAGCGTGCCCAGGTGGCCAAGCAGGCCAACAGCATCCTGGCTTGTATCAGGAACAGTGTGGCCAGCAGGAGCAGGGAAGTGATTTTGTCCCTGTACTCGGCACTGGTGAGACCGCACCTGGAATAGTGTGTTCAGTTTTGTGCCCCTCACTACAAGAAGGACATTGAATTGCTGGAGCGTGTCCAGAGAAGGGCAAGGAAGCTGGTGAAGGGTCTGGAGAGCAAGTCTTAGGATGAGAGGTTGAGGGAACTGGGGGTGTTTAGCCTGGAGAAGAGGAGGCTGACGGGAGACCTTATCACACTCTACAACTACCTGAAAGGAGGTTGTAGTGAGGTGGGTGTTGGTCTCTTCTCCCAGGTCACTAGCGATAGGACAAGAGGAAATGGCCTCAAGCTGCATCAGGGGAGTTTAGATTGGATATTAGGAAAAATTAATTTACTGGAAGAGTGGTCAGGCATTGGAACAGGCTGCCCAGAGAGGTGGTAGGGTTGCCATCCCATGGTATTTAAAAGATATGTAGTGTAGATGTGGCACTTCAGGGCATGGTTTAGGAGACATGGTGGTGTTGGGTTGATGGTTGGACTTGGTGATCCTAGAGGTCTTTTCCAACCTTAACGATTCTATAACTCTGTGAATTTTGGGGTTGTTCTGTGCAGGGACAGGAGTTGGACTCGATGATCCTTGAGGGTCCCTTCCAACTCAGGGCATTCTACGATTCTATGAAAAAAGGCAAAACCTAGCTACAGAAAAGGTAGGTATAAGAGAGAAATTAATTATTAATCCCTTAATGTAATTTATAAATGTAATTACTGAAATCCCTTTTCAAGTACAAGCAGAAAGGTGCAGAAGAGGGGACACGGCACCCGTGTGTCCCAGGGCGGTGGGCTGCGCCCGGCTGAGCCAGGCCAGGCGGAGCCGCCTCCTCGCCCCCAGCCCAGCGCCGCCGCCGCCGACACGGCTCCCGGCCGGGCCCGGCACGCAGGGCCGGGCAGGGCAGGGCAGGGCGGGCACCCGCTGCCGCCCCCGCCCGCCCCGGCATCGCCCCGGCGAGCGGGACGGAGGCAGCGGCCCGGCCCGGCCCCTCGGCGGCTGGCGGGAAGGAGAAAAGGAAAAACACACAAAACCACCCGACTGCCGGAGGAGACGCCCTCCGCTTGGGCTCGCCCACGGCCGGCGTGGCAGCCAGTGCTGCCCGCCCCGAAGCGCGCCCGGAGGCGGCCCGCTCCCCGCCGGAGGAGGAGGAGGAGGAGGAGGAGGAGGAGGAGGTGGTCCGGGAGGATGCTGGCGGGGCTGGGGCGGGCGGCGCGGAGCTGCTGGCCGCGGGGCAGGCGGGATGGCCGCCCGCCGCCCTCAGCGCCTCAGGTAAGGCGGGGAGCGGGCGAGGTTCACCGCGGGGCGGCGGCGGGGAGAGGCGGAACTCCCCCTCGCGGCCGCGGCCGCCTCGCCTGCCTTCCCCCGGGGCCGCCCTGAGGCGTGGCGGGGCTCGGCGGCGGCGCGGAGGGACAAAACTCGGGGGCAAGTGCGGGACGGGGGCGGCGGTATCCTCGGCCGGGCTGGAGCCGGAGGGCGGCCCGGGAGCCGCCCCGCTTCCCCGGGGCCAGGGCCGGGGCCAGGGCCGGGGGGAGCCGCCACGGCCGCGGTTGGCGGTGCGGGGCCGGCCGAAACGGCCGGCGTGGGGCGCCGGGGCCGCCGCCCGCCTCCGTCCTCGCCGCTGCGGGAGTTGTTTTGCGTTGCTTTTCCGACTCCGCGCTGGTCGGAGGGTCGTAGGGGCAGCGCCGGCTGCTGCGGTGAAGCGCCTGAAGTACAATGGGAGCGCGGAAGAGAAGTTTTTCTTGGGTGCTGTCGCGGAACTGCCTCGTACGTGCAAAAATAATGAAGTCAGTCTGCCTCTGAGCTCCTGTTGGCTTTAAGAAGTCTCGGAGATCCTATGAGTAGGAAGGGTGAAGGAAGAAGTGACGGCACGATGACTGAAGATCTGCTGGCCTGTAGGACGGCGCAGTTGTGGAGACCCGAGTGACTGTCTGCTGGGAGAGGAGGCAGCTTAATCCTCGATTATTGTTTTTGATAACAGAGGTGCAGTATGTGCTTGCAAACGTTGCTGTGATGAAGCACGACAAAAACCCATCCCCACGTCCAGGGAACACACGTAGCAAGGAGGTTGCCGGGGCACGTGGTGACATCCACAGACGGAGGCCTGGGCGCTCTGGGGCTCCTTGGTGAGCAGCTTCCGCGGCCCGGGTCTCAAAACCTGCGGTGGCCGTGGGAGTTGAGTCACGCAGAATGAACTCTGAACTTTTTGCCAAGAATTGTTGCACAAACTATTCAAAAACCCTGTTACAAAATTCCACGGTATTAATTTGCCCCACCTGAGTAAATGCGAATGGCTCTTCTTTGCTTTGCCACATGCGTATATGAGGATGTTTAAGAAGGGAATTTAGGGTAGATACTGACTTAGCCTCCTTAGTTTTCTAAGGTTCAAATGCGGTGTGCTAAAACCATCTTGCACCTCACTGAAAGCATTTACACTGACATTCAGCATACATCGAAACTAAGAGTTAAACACTACAGTAACAATGTGACTTTTTATTTCAGGGTGCTTGACATTAGCAGGCTACAGGCTATTCATTAGCATTTATAAGATCAAATATTTAACTTCCTGAAGTGTTCTGCAGGCACATAGTCAAGAAAACGAAAGGCACCCAAAGGATGAAAGCAGGAAGGGGGGAATTAGGAAACATGCTTCATTGATCGATCATGCTAGCAACTCTGTAGAAAAACTAGAACCTTGGACTGCATATATGAAGAAAGCATTTTATATTGATTGCCAGGAAAGAGTTTCCAGCTTAGAGAAATAAACAAAATCTTGCAT